>NW_006289718.1:1056865-1094976 GCF_000327345.1 Myotis davidii
GTCCCCACCCAGTGCACGAATTTCGTGCACCGGGCCCCTAGTCCTATCTAATAAAAGCCTGATATGCAAATTGACGGAACTGCAGAACAACTGGTTGCTATGACACACACTGACCACCAGGGGGCAGACGCTCAATGCAGAGCTGCCCCCTGGTGGTCAGTGTGCTCCCACAGGAGGAGCACTATTCAGCCAGAAACCAGGCTCATGGCTGGGAGAGCAGCAGTGGTGGCAGGAGCCCCTCCCACCTCTGGCAGCACTAAGGAGCAGTGAACAGCTGGGCGGTGAGGAGCAAGGGGTCCCAGACTTCGAGAGGGTGCAGGCTGGGCTGAGGGACCTCCCCCAATGCACAAATTTTGTGCACAGGGCCTCTAGTGATTAATAACTAATAATACAAGAATAAACTCTGTTTTGTGTACTCACAACTATAAACCTACCTTTTCCCCATGCCCTGTATATCACATATAAACGATCTATACTTATATCACATCTTCTTTATCCTTTCATCTGTTGATGAACACTAAGGTTGTTTTCATATCTTGGCTGTTGTGATTACTGCTGCATGGGAATGCAGATATCTCTTTGAGATCCTGTTTTCATTTCCTTCGGATATATACCCAGAAGTGGGATTGCTGGATAATATGGTAGTTCTATTTTTATTTTTTTAAGGAGCCTTCATACATTTTCTATAGTGGTTACACCAATTTACATTGCCACCAATACTGAAAAAGGGTTCCTTCTTCTCCACATCCTTGCCAACACTTGTTAACTCTTGTCTTTTTTAATGATAGTCATTCTAACAGGTGTGAGGTGGTAGCTCATTGTGGTTTTGATTTGTGTTTTCCGAATAATTAGTGATGCTAAGCATCTTTTCATCTTCTTTGGAAAAATATTTATTCAGTTCCTCTGCCCATTTTTTTGTATTTGATTGATTATTTTAATTTTTTTTGCTATTGAGTTGTATTAATTCTTTATATATTTTAGATATTGACCCCCTCATTAGATATATGATTTGCAAAGATATTTTTCCCAGTTGGTGGGTTGCCTTTTCATTTTGTTAATTGTTTCTTTTGCTCTGCAGAAGCTTTTTAGCTTAATGTAGTTCCACGTATTAACTTTTGATTTTATTGCTTTTAATTTTAGGTGTCATATCCAATAAGTAATTGCCAAGAACAGTGTCAAGAAGCTTTCCCCTGTTTTATTCTATGAGTTTATGGTTTGAGCTCTTATTTTTATGTTTTTAATTCACTTTGAGTTAATTTTTGTGAGTGGTATAAGATAGAGATCCAATTTCATTCTTAAGCATGTGGTTATTCGTTTTCCCAGCACCATTTATTGAAGAGATTATTCTTTCCCCACTGAGGATTTGTTGCTAGCTCCCTTGTCAAATGTTAGCTGGCCATATATGTGAGGGTTTATTTCTGGGTTGTCAGTTCTGTGCCAATGGACTCTGTGTCTATTTTTATGGTAGTTCCATACTGTTTTCATTACTCTATCTCTGAGGTATAGTTTGAAATCAGGATGTGTGATGCCTCCAGTTTTGTTCTTCTTTCTTAGGATTGGGTTGGCTGTTCAGAGTCTATTGTGGTTCTATACAAACTTTAGAACATTTTTTCTATTGGAATTTTGAATAAAGATCACACTGAATCTATAGATGGTTTTAAGTAGCATGGATATTTAATGATATTAATTCTTCTGATCCTTGAACATGTGATATCTTTCCATTTATTTGTGTCTTTAATTTCTGTCATTAAATGATTATATTTCTCATTGTACAGATCTTTTACTTCCTTGGTTAAATTTATTCCTAAGTATTTTATTTTTTTTTGATGCTGTCTTTAGTTTCTTTATTTCTTTTGCAGATATTTTAGTGTTATTGCATAGAAACCTAATTGTTTTCTGTATGTGGATTTTGTATCCTGTAATTTTCATGAATTCATGGATTAGTTGTAACAGTTTTTTTGTGGAATATTTAGGATTTTCCATATATAAGGTTTTATTACCTGTGAACAAAGTCAATTTTACTTCTTCTTTTCCAATTTGGATTACTTTTCTTTTATTGCTTGATCGTTCTGGCTAGAACTTCCAGTACTGTTGAATAGGAGTGGTGAAAGTAGGCGTCCTTGACCTGTTCCTGATCTTAGAGAAAAAGCTTTTAATCTTTCATTGTTGAATCTGATGTTAGTTTATAAGAAAAAAAATCTTGAGACAAATGAAAGTGCAAATATAACATATCAAAACTTATGGGATGTAGCAAAAGCAATTCTAACAAGGAATTTTATAGCATTAAATGCCTACATTAAGAAAAAAGAAAGATCTTAATAAAATATATTTGTATTTTATCTAGTATTGAGTTTTTTAAAAAGTAACCAAGAATGGTTATTTCCGTAAGTTGCTTTCTGAGTTATTGATGATGATGATTGAGTTGTTCAAAGGGCATACCATGAAGTTCTTGAAAATCAGTGTTCATCATGTGTGATCACTAAACTACTTCAACAAAATTACCAGGAGTTGGTATTGAAACTGTGGATTCCTGGGCCCCGGACAAGACTGACTGAGTCACAGTCTGTGGGGGGAATTCCAGGAATCTGTTTCACACATGTTTCCAAGGTCATTCCTGGGGACCCTAGACTTGGAGAGCCCCAGTTTCAGAGTTTTGTACAAGAGAAAACAATGTTTCTCTAGAACTCAGCGACTGTGATTATCTCACATGATTTAGAACTCCATGGCTTTTGATTCAAGCAGTTCTCTTCTTATTTAGTTGTAATCATTCTATTCTTATTTTATTTATTTATTTTTAAAATATATTTTATTGATTTTTTACAGAGAGGAAAGGAGAGAGATAGAGAGTTAGAAACATCGATGAGAGAGAAACATCGATCAGCTGCCTCCTGCACATCTCCTACTGGGGATGTGCCCGCAACCCAGGTACATGCCCCTGACCGGAATTGAACCTGGGACCTTTCAGTCCACAAGCCGACGCTCTATCCACTGAGCCAAACCGGTTTCGGCCATTCTATTCTTATTTTAATTTAAGTGTATATGTAAGCAGCCTCAAACATTTTTAGAAGTTGACAAGATATAAGTAATTCAAGAATAAAGTTAAGGTATTATAAAATAATAGTTTCCCCTGCTGCTGACTCATATATTTGTTTCATGCTGTGCAGGTTTTTTTTAATGTGAAAATTTTGCTCGTTGATAAAAATATTTTAAAACTTACATCTTTGACTTAAAAGCTCCATTCTGAGTCATCCAGATGCACATTACAATTTGACACTTGGAATTATTTAGGGAGGAGGAACCAAGATGGCGGCATAGGTTAACATTGCACTTATTTAAAAACATGTCTCAGTTCCTAGGTATCTCTTTTGGGGTCTTCCGGGGGTCCAGTTCCTGAAGGCAAAGGTCATGGGAGAAGGGGTCCCAGAGATGCCGTGTGTTGCCACCAAATATCTGCCATCATGGCCCACTTTACACCAAACACGTTTCCCAGGGATTCTTGGAAAGTAAAGATTCAGTGAGGATATTCATCCATCTTTAGTGTCAGACAAACTTAGTTTAAGTCCTGGCTTTGTCCCTTACTGCTGTATAACTAACTGTGGACCTGATTCTTTTTTTTTTTAATCCTCACCTGAGGATATTTTTTTTTCCACTGATTTTTTTAGAGAGAATGGAAGGGAGGGAGAGAGAGAGGGAGACGAAACATTGCTGTGAGAGAGACACATCAATTGGTTGCATCTTGCACTCACTTCAACCAAACTGGGGATCGAATCTGCAACTCAGGTACATGCCCTTCACAGGGAATCAATACCATAAACCTTCAGAATTCAGGCCACCCCTCTAACACCAGCCAGGGCTAGACTTGATTCTTAACTCTTAAGCATTAGTTTCAGTGGAGGAAATAGCAGCTCTTAGTGGTAGATTGAATAAAGTGGGTGAAAGTAAAGAATGAAGCCAAGGTGATGCTGAGACTGTATTTTATTGGAGGTCAGAAAAGGGGGTTATTTTCAGGAGCAGGCTCTGGGAGCCTTGATATGTTTGAGGGCTTACCACATAAGTTAGTTAGGCAGGTCCTAGTTTAGCATCCCAAGAACACTTTTCATGGCGTTCTAGTTCCTTTTACAGGTCCCCACTGACCTGTCTTAGTAGGGATCCTCTTATGCAGTGGTTGGCAGACTAAAGCCAGTAGACCAAATCTAGCTACATCCCCTATTTTTGTAAATAAAGTTTTATTAGAGCACAGTCACAGTTATTTACTCATTGCTTCACACGGCTATGGCTGCTTTCATGCTACAACAGTAGAGTTAAATAGTTGCGAGAGAGACCAAGCGGCCCATAGAACCTACAATATTTACTATCAGGTTTACTATTTACTGAACATGTTTGCTGCCCTTGCTCCAAGGCAAGGTTTTCTTGCCTCACTCAAGCCTTTGGAGGAGATTGACAGATCTGAGACATCCTCTTGAAATTGCTCCTGGTGTCAATCTGATCTATAGCATTTTCTTAAGCATCAGCCTCTAAAAGCCTTGTTCTAAGAAGGAAGCAATGTACAAAGTGAAGGCAGAATCAATGGGGTGCATTTGGGACTATGGAAATTGTATCTTTACTCAAGTCATACTACATTGACAGAACATCTACAGAGGCTGAACGTGTTTTTGTAGTTGGTACACTACATCGGTATTCTCACATTAGAAGGGAGGCAGAGAGAGGCAAGAATGGGGACAGTAGGGCACTTTATGGGTGTTGTCTATCTCCTCACTGAGCTGAGGGACTTGACCTCCATGGGGAAGCAGTCAAGTGCTTAAGGCCAATGAAAGTTGAGTGATGAAAGCTTAGTCCTGCTGCTTCCTAGGCCAAAGGCTAACCAGATCTGTTGGGCTGCCTTGGCAGACCCTCACCCCCTCTAGATCACAATAAGAGACCCAGTGACAGGAAGCTTTCATGTCAAGTTCTGAGGTTGACTCCCCACTTGTGATCCCAGCCTCCTCTGCCTGGGCAAGACACCTCCCAATCTGCTCTTCCCCCATCCCAGCTCAGTTGGTATTTCCTTCCCCTTTGCCTGCTTTTTATACTTCTCCTTTTTTGGACATGCTGTTCCTTCTGCCTGAGCTTCCCTTCATCTCTTTTCATCTTTGATGATCAAACTCCCATTCCCCCTTCAAATCCCAGATCTAATGTCTCCTCTGCTGTGACTGTCTCCCTGGCTCCACCAGCCACATCTCTTCTCTCTGGGACCCCAGAATGGTTTCCAACACTGTGTCATCTCATTCAGATGGTGTATTTGTATTTTCATCTCTCGCTGCCTCAGATAGTGGGTGAGGACTGCATTTTTTTTCATTGTTGTATCCCAGTTCCTAGCACAGTGTCCAGCACCCAAGAGAGCACCCAGTAAATGCAAAACAGTAAAGCACCGAGGCTATGAGCAGGAGTGAATATCTGTGGGACCCTGGACAAGCTACTTATTCTCTTTAAGCCTCACTTTCCTATGACAGTTCTCAGCTGTAGGATTATTGTGAGGATTAAATGAACTGATAAGGAAAGGTGCTTAGCACAGTGCCTGCTAGATAGTAAAGTCTCAATAAGTGTCAACTGCTGCTATTACTAATAATACCTTCCAGTTCTTTAATTGGCTAATATAGTGAACAAAAGTACTGATAAGTTGATGACTGAATAAATTGATAGATGAATGGTCTTTATTCTCTTTCATTCCTTTAATGAGGCCACTGACAAAGACAGGTGTGCTACCTAAATGGAAAAGCTGTCCTCTGGCTTCTTCCAAAGATTCTCCTTTTCTGAAAAGCCTTCTTCCCACTTGGGTGAAGTTTGGAGTCTCTGAACTTTCCTTTTCTTCAATCAGGTCAAGCGATCCTGTGCAGGGGAAACCAACACCAAAGGCCAAGGAACGGGCTCCAACACCCCAACTCATTAATATCGTCAGCATCTAACAAATGGGAGGCCGGAGAGCCAGACCGAGCAGCCACTTGGTCACATGGCGGGGGTCTGCCCTGGGGCCCTGCGCACATTGAGCGGATGGGCACAAGTGCCATCCATATTTCTCTGCTCAGCCCCGGCCCCCACCTCCCTTGTCAGCCTGCTGGGCGGGCTTGGCTGAGGTTCTCGTGCTTCACAGAGAAGATTTATTCCTCAAGACTGACCTACATGGATGTATGTATCTAAATTCACAAAAGCCCTAGTTTGATGGCAAGCAACAAAAGGTCAGAGGAAAAGCAGGCAAGGCGTTTAAATCAAAGTGATAAAACTGGGTAATTTCATTAGCAACAGTTGTATTTACTGGAAGTCACAGATGGTGCAGTTTAGCTCTTAGCCAAGTTTTTAGGACAAAATAAGAATGAAGAAAGAAATATTTCAAGGGAGAGGTGGTTAAAAATTAAATAGGCACCAGATGGCTCAAGATTGTCCTTCCTATAAATTTGGTGAACGAAGGCATGCTGAATCCGAAGGCTTTCTGAATGGGTCTTTAAGCATATATAAATAAGGCCTTTAAAACAGAGAGATCAAGTGAGGAATTATATAATGAGTGGAAATAACAGTTACTTATATAAACCATATTACATTTCATTTATTTAGCATTTATTGAGAATCTACTGTGTGCTGCATTCTGTTTTTAAAGCCTATTAATGATCCGAAGGAAGGCTATAGTTCTCTGAAATGTTGGAAAGCTCCTTGCTTAAGTTAAGAGAGGGAAAACATGGCTTTGACATGCAGTTGGCCATGGACACACTTGTTTTTCCTTTCTGCATTTGGTGAAAAGTACTTCAATGATTTCCATTGATTAGAAATTAAAATCTAAATGTGTTACCATGCATGGAGCCCTCATGACTCTCTAGACTTGGATTTCCCAAAGCTGCTATGTGCCAGATGGTCTGAGGACCTGCGTTTCAGCAGACACCTCTGATGCTATTGTGTGTGGAGGATTGAGAACTACTGTTCTAGACTTTCCTCTTACCTTTCTCATCAAATCTTCTGTTCAGTCTGGCGGGAGCTAGTTGTCACTCTCTGAACTCCCAAGTCTCAAGTCCTTATGTCTTTGCACATAGCATTTTATAAAGCACTTTTCCATTTTGTCATCATGTTCACCCTCAAGTCTCTAAGTCTCCTCTGGAAACACCTTTCTTGCTACCAGGGTCCAGACTACATATAGCCATCGGAAGAACTTTAGCTGTTACTTGGGTGAAGGGATGTCCTGTGCAGTATTTTAAGTAGAGGAGGAACAAATATGTGTGTTTCACAGTCTCTTCCTAAGTTTCAGTTCTAGTAATGGTAATATGGCCTTTATTGGACTAAACCTCCTTTAAACCATTGTTTAAAGGCATTAGAAAACAATATGTGGCAGGCAGAAGCTGGAGAGGACTTGACATTTGAAATAAAGGAACAGTATTCTATGAGGCCCACTTCATAAGCCTTTTCTCTGGATGGCAGTCCCCAGTCTATGCAATGCATAGTAGGGGAGCTCAAACAGAAAGTCACACTCTTACCCCTCAGACTGCAGAGCAACTGGTAATTGAAGTAGGATGTACTGTAAAGTGGTGACCATCAAGCTATATCCAAGCTGCTCTCAATTCCCTGGCTGCCCCCTGAATTGCCCATGTACAGAGTGAGATTCCAGGAGCCCAGAGAAAAAATGACTGTAAAACACTTAAAAAACTCAGCAGAGATTTTTGTCTTCTTCAGGGAGACTGAGTTTGGAGTCGAATCCTGCCAAGACTTAGAGGGGCTGTGCCAATGCCTTGAGCTTGCCATTAAAATCCTAGAAAGACCACATCTTACAGTAAAGACCACATTTTAGGATTAAGGCACTGAAATAGACCTGTCCTAACAAAGCCTACAAATAAGCCTCCACTAGTTCAAGGTGATCCACCAGTAATTTAAATGCCCATAGGGATAAAACTCAGCACTCTTCAGACCAAGCTTGGTGATGTATCATTCACAATGTCGGTATACTTCTAAATTAGAGAATTCCCCGGACAGAAGAGGCCAGGAATGTATGCATTTTATGATTTTACGTCCTGACTTATTTGTTTGATTTCTTATCTTAAAGAAAATCTCTATTTTTAAGTCATTTCATATTAAGTAGAACCCTACTGTAAAAGCTTTTGATTATTGGGATTCCAAGATTAAATACCTAATGACATTTCTGATACTATTGGTTGGTGTAGTGGGCAGCTAACCATTTATCTTTGGGTCAGCATCCACATTTTCTCCATGATTTTAGTTCATGTTTTCCTTTACATTATCCAATACTACTCTGCCATAATTCTTGATAATTTCATTATAGACATACTTGATGTTGCCAATATTTTGGCCTCCAAATTCCTTGAGCTCATCTTGCTCATGAATCTGTCCTCCCCTAATTCATCCATTCACTTTCAAGGTGAATTTGTCATTACTAATATCATTTCTAACATCCATCTCTATGATCACTACCTTCTCTCTTTCTAGCTTGCATCCATTCCTAGCTCAGTTCCAACAGCCAGTCATCTATTAGCCATTGATCCACCTACATTGTGTTCTTACCTTTTTCCTAACATTCCAAAAGGCTTTTTTCTTCTCTCACCATTTCAATATTTTTGCCCCCACCTCCTTGCTCTTCTTCCACTTTGCATTCCGGCTTGATGAACCAGTTTGATAAAATCCAGCTCTTTGTCTCTTACAAGCCTGTGCCTCTGCGACTGGAGAAAACACAAAATTGAGTTGAGGGCTTCAATGGAGCCTTCCCCTACTTCCTCTCCCATTCTCCATCCTCTCTTTTCTCCTCAAAGCCCTCGAATCTCTTCCCCATTCTCCCATTCAGACCTTGTCTCCTATTTCACTGAAAACATTTTTTTAAATAGAAAGAATCAGCAAAGACTCATCACTGCATCTCCCCCTTCCCATCCTGTGCCCATTTACTCTGCCTCACGATACGGACAAATAACCTTTAAGTCCCATCCCTCCATGCAGCACTACCTCTCAAAGGTATCTCCTTTTCCTCCTAGGACATCAACAGCTTTTCTCTTCACTGGATCATCCTGAGCAGCATACTGGTTGAGCTAAAAAATTAAAACTGTAGGGCTCCACCTTTATCTTTAGCTGCTGCCCTGTTACTCCTCATTACAGCCAGTATCCCTCAAAGCACCAGCCCAACTTACTGCCCACTATAATTCTTGAACTCTATCATCCTTGCAGTATTCTCGGGATTGTATATTAGGTTATTTAGTAGAGCCATACATTGTCCATATATTTTTTCTTTAAGCAACATTATATTTTGGTGGAGCTGTGAATAATCATGATTTTCTGCCTTTTACTTACTTGTTCTTTCTAAATTTTCTATGATGAATATGCAATACTTTGGTTAAAGTGGAAAACAATAAAATTACATAAAAAGAAATACCATATTTTATGAATATTTTACAATCAATTTTTATAGCAAAAATTGGCAGTGAGTTGGAGTAGAATGGGCATCAGGACAGGGGCCAGTTTTAGTCCTGACTCGCTCTTGAGGAGCCACTTAAGTTCTCTGAGTTCCAGATTCCTCAGCTGTGAAGTATGGGGAAAACCTGTTATTTCCCCAGCCTTCCTTTCAACAATCCTGTGAGGATCTAAAAAAAAAAAAAGAAAAAGGAAAAGAAAAAAAAAAGATGTGACTATGCTTTGGGGTCATACAAAAGTGAGCCCCTATTATCCATTTATCCAGACATTTGTTCTGAGCTACATGGACATCTTCCTTTTATTAATGAAGAGATGGCACAGGTTTGAAGCCATATAAAACAGTGAACAGGATAAGATGAGGTTTTCATGCTTCTTGGCCAGGTTCTTCTCTGTGTCCCAATTTCTCCATCTACCCCACTTCCAAAATATCCAGCGTGAGAGGGTCTTCTTCCTCCCATCAGAGATGACTATAAGGGTGCTGGCAAGAATCAGGTGCTGTGAAGGCATCTTGGGTCACCAAATGCGATGGAGATACCAACTGAAGGCCAGTGAAGGCATTTGGGTTTTAATGTATGTCAGAGAGCATACTCCTTAGCTCCATGGGACCCTCATAAAGATTAGCCTAGTAGGTTTATTGTGCTAATTGTGGTCTGGAATCCACAACATCATGGCCTGCGTGGGTGTGGGCTCTGACTCCAGGTGTTGTGCAGCACATGGGGTGTTAGTATCAGTTGTTTCACTCCCACTCTGTTCTTTGTTTCTCCCTTTACTCCCAGGACTTGGATTACATTTCTAGTAAGTAGGGAGGAGAAACCTCACTGATACCTCTGAGGGAAGAGAGTTGGTACACTTCAAGGCATGACTCATGCCCTATGTTAATCACCTGCTGGGCGAAGAAGTACCTCCCCTCCTTTTACTTGTCCTTAAATTTAGCCCTTGATCCAAGATTTGATGAAAGAACCCCTATTTTCACTAGGGATAGTAATTTTATAGCCACTGAACTGGCCACCTAACTTCCTCACTGCCCAGACCCAATGGTTTGACTCAGAGCTTCTCACTTCCCAGGAGGATGCTTAATCTCTGCTTTCTCCCAATCACCATCCTACCCTTCATTCAGCAGGGAATAGCAATTACTGAATGTCTACTTTGTGCCAGGGGCATTCAAAATAAATGGCTCCATTTAATCATCAAGACAGTCTTTTCAGGTACACACTAACCCAGGTAACGGAAACTCTGACCCCACTGCATAGAGATGTCTAGATGAACTGAAGCTCAAGCGGAGAAGACAGGAAGGAGACTGGGCTTTGAGTGAATGCTTCGGGATTCCAGGGCAGAGTGCTTTCCACCATCCCAAGTGGTTTTTCCAAGGTTTTTCCTCTATAATGTTTCCCTTGACGACCCCTCCCTCTCTACCCATTGAAGTGTAAGGAATATTTGCTCCCAAGCCTCCCAGCCTTCATCTTTTTCTGCTGAAGAACACATCATTTTAGTTTTGTCCTTGAATGTGCTGGGGTGCTGACCAAATCCGTCTGGACAGGAACAACTGGCTTCAGGTTCAACAGAGGAGTTTCCTGTGAAGGAGAAGGGCTCCACCCAAAAGACTTAAAAATGACATGTTGGTTTTCCTGATAATTGGATTGTTAGAGTTTTCATGGATAGAGTCAGAATCCAGAGAAGTACAATCTAAATGTAAATGAATGTTTACATGGGTATTTGGAGGGACTTTGGGGTCGGAATACTGATGTGGTGATGCTTAATAATGCACAGGGATGGTGGAGGCCAGGGGTGGAGAATTACTCCTCCTCCTCCTCTTCTCAGTTCGATAGAGAGAGATGGATCTGCTCTGGCTTAAGGGCCTAATCGAGCCTGTCTGTTTAAGCCTGTTGTCAATCAGTCGATAAAAACACAATAATGAAGAAATACTTATTGAACTGTAAAAGGAGCTACAGAAATGGCCCCAGCCTCCCAGTAGTTATGCTCCAACCTAAGGGCAGTCTCTCGTATGGTCCAGTGTGGCTGTCTTCTTTGTCCTTGACCTCCCGGCTGTACTGTGCACTGTAGATGGCTGCTCTTCCTCCTCTGTCAGATCCCGGGAGCCCAGGACTCAACACCTGAGCTTTTGCTCTTGGCTCTACCTTCTCTCCCTCAGACAGCTCATCTGTCCTCTTGGCTCTGATAATTCCCCTCCCCTCCAGCTTGGACTCATGAGTACCGCATTCTCCCTCCCAAGTGCTCAGATCCTATTCTCAACAATGACCTTGCCACTTTGCAGGTGGAGAGTATGTCTGATACTACCGTATGCCCACTAGGACAGAACCCATAGTAGATGCTCAAAAACTGTTTTAATCCTTGCCACACATACAAAACCTAGAAATTTCACCTTTCAATAAATATGTAATGAATGTGTACATAATGAATAATTTTAAGATTAACACATCAAAAGAAAAAATTTATGGAATCACACAATCTTTACTACACCCGACCTTCTACCAGGCTGAGGGATATATAAAGAAAAAGTTATTTTTAGGTCGAGAGTAAGTATACGATAGGAACACTATGCTCTCAATTAAATTAAAAACTACTTATTGAGTCTATACTATGTTTCAGACAGGCTGTGAGGTAGGTGCTAAGATGTGCCTATAACCTGCTCCACTGTCTGAGAGATCACCATTTAGAAGGAGAGACAGACAAGTACAGAAGGTTTACCTCACAATGTGACAAGGGATTAAGTCCATGTAAGAAGATGGAGCTGTTGGGAGGCAGGGAAGACTATCAGAAAGGCATTCTAAGCAAAGGGAGTACCTGAGTTTTGTTGTAAAGGCTAAATAGAAATGTGCTAGGTAAGAATAGGAAGGAGTATACCAGGCAGAGAGCGCTGAATATACAAAGGCTGGGAATGAGCAAAGGCAACTGTATGGGAGACAAAAGCATTATTGAAGCACCAGGGAGAATGGCAAGAGATGGGGGCAGGGTGAGAAATAGACCCAGAGGGTCTCCTGCAGTCCATCTTATGGCCTTGTTCTTTTTCCTGTTCTGTGGGGAACACATAGAGGGCAACAGCAGAGGAGAGGCATGGCCCTGAGCTGCTGTAGAAAGATAGACAGGAACAGGGTGCGGCTGCAGGCTCAGAGACCAGGTATGAGCCTATTGAAACAGTCAAGGAGTTAGATAATGAAGGGGTGAAGAAGATAAAGATTTGACAGATGCATATTTTGCTGTGAAGATGAGAAAGAAGAAGATAGTGAGACATCAATGCTGTGTAATTCATCCTTGTTCCTCTAACCCTCTGTTGCAGGGAACAGTGTTAGATGCATTGTAGGCTCTTAATAAATGTGGAAGTGAATGAATAACCCCAAATAGTTATCTAACTCCTACAACTGGTCAAATTAAAAAACAAAAACAAAAATAGAAGCTGGGTCTGAAAAGTGTGGGTGGAACAGTGTCAGCAAATTTACATAACAAGCCACTTGTCACTTATAGACTAGAAGAGTTGGCACCAGACACGGTTTGATTGACTGAGATCCAACTGGATTATTTATAGTAGAATGTGTGGCCTTGAATGATGCATTTAAATTACTCAAGACCTAATTTTCTTATCTATCTTTTTGATGGAGCTGATAGTATTTTCCTCACAGATGCGTTGTGAAGAGCAAGAGAGAAAATGTGTGTCAAAATATTTTGCAGTCTGTAAGGGCAATAGAATGGTGCAGCTCTGTAAGGATTGCTCCAGGTGGAGAACTTGGTGCTGACCCACAAGGCTGATCTGAGAAAGTCAACTGGGCACAAACGAGCTTTCTCTGTGTCCAGCCCTGGCCCCTGTGAAAAGGCTAGAGCCACAGAAGCTGCAGTCTCTGAAAATGTCACCCTCTTCCTTCTCTACTCTGTAGTCCCTTTTCTGTGTTCCCCTTTCTTCCTACATCTGCCCCAGACTTCCCCTGCCTGGTGCCCACCTCATGGGGCAGCACCCAGGATGCTGTCTCCCCTCCCCCTGCTCAGACACTAACCCCACTTTAGATAAGCAGGTGTGGCTATGAGCCCCAGGCAGCAGATCACTAGAGAGGTGATGGCAGTACTGGGGAGATGGTGGGATCCATGGCAGAGTGTGGCCCTCTGTGGGAGCAGGTGAAAAGCAGGTGTACTAAGGGTTCTCTCCCACATAAGCACCCTTTTTGTTGTTGTTAATCCTCACCAAGGATATTTTCATTGATTTTTTAGAGAGAATGAAAGGGAGGGAGACAGACAGACAGAAAGAGAAACATCAATGTGAGAGGGACACATTGACTGGTTTGCCTCCCACATCTGCCCTCACCAGGGCCAGAACATGCCCTTGACTGGAACCAAACCTGAGACCCTTCAGTCTGCAGCTGAACCAGCTAGGGCTACATAAGCATTCTAACCACTGAGCCAAACCAGCTAGGGCCACATAAGCATTCTTGTAGAAAGTTGTGTAGTTTGCCTGTAAATGGGGGGCAGTACGCGAAAACTATGCTGTCGTGATAGAGCAGATGAAAGCAGCTGAAGTTTAGCTGGCACTTGGGTTTACAAAGCTTTTTCACTTCTGTTCTATCGCATGTGTTCCAACCAACTGAGTCACCTGGCTGGGAGTATGATGTTTCTGTTTTTAACTCACTGGTTATCTAGAAGTGTGATTTTTTTCTTTCTAAATTTATGCTTTTTATCTCTATTTAATTTTAATTACTTTGTAGTCATATAATAAGTTTGTATGTCAAGATTTCATGAAATTTCAGGAAACAACCTTTATGACCTAGTAGGTGATCAACTTAAAATGTTCTCTGTATATAAACAGAATGAGTATTCTCTACTTGTTGGGTCCCAAGGCTTTCTGTGTCATTATTAGCTCAAGGTTGTCATTAGTCCTCTTCAAATCTATTTATTTGCTAATTTTTGGTCTGCTTGATCTCTTACTAATTGATGTGTGAAGAAAATTCCCACTAGCTATGTTGATTTGCCAACTTATCCATGTAATTCTGTCACTTTTGCTTTACGTAAGAAGATACTATTGCACTCCCACAAATTCATGATTGTTTTATCTCCTTGGTGGATTGTCTTGTGGAAGTTATGGTTAGTACTCTATATTCTTGTTGTCAGGCTGGGCCATCTGACTAGTTCTGGAGAATGTACTGTGAGAAGAGGTGACATGTTTCACCTCTGGGGTGCCACCTTCATGCCTCTCTTCCTTTGCCATGATTGTCTTGGAGGCCATATGTACCAGATGACAGGGCTACAATGTGGAGGCATCCTTCTAGTCTATATAAGATTTTATATAGCAAGCCATTGGCATTTCAGGGATTTGTCATCATAGCAGCTAGAGTTAATCATCCTGAAATATTCTTGTTATTATGCTTTTGGCCATAACTTCTATTTCCCATTTTGTTAGTATTTCCTTATTATATTACATCTTTTTTTTTCCCTTTTTGTTCAAACTTTATAAATTCCTTTATATTCAACTTTTGTGTTGAACTTGCTTTAAATATGTATTTTTAAAAATGGAATATTGCTTGTTTAAGAATTCATTTAGGTGTTTCTGTTTATTTAGTGAATATAATTTTATTTGTTGTAATTACTAGTATTTTTTTATTATTTCTACAATTTTATTTTGCATTTTTAATAAGCTTTTTTTCCTCCCTCCCCCCCCCCCCCCCTCCCTTTCTTTTCTATTAAATTTCTTTAGTTTTCTCTTTTTTCTTCGTTTTTATTTTATCTTCGTTTTTATTTTGGTATTCCTATGTGTGTGTGTGTGTGTGTGTGTGTGTGTGTGTGTGTGTGTTTAATGTATTTTCCTAGCTATCCAATGCATGTTTTCGTCCCCTTATGAGAACTTTATTTGCAACTTGTCTAACTTCTTAACAATACTTGTTGAAGTTGTATTGAACTTGCATTAAGTTTTTTAATTAACCAAGGGAGATGGACAATTTTTATTATGTTGAGTCATCCTTATCCAAGAATGGATTCCTTCCATTTGTTTAACTTTATTTTCATGTCTTCCAAGAGTATTTAAAAGTTTTGCTTATATAGATTTTATATATCTCTTGCTAAGCTTTTCCTAAAAATTTAATCATTTGTTATATAAAATGTATGTGGGTTTTTTTTTGCCTCTACCATTATTTCCTTAACTGATTATTATATATGTAGAGGCTGCTGACTTGTATATTAACATGCATTTTTCTTATTTATTGACATATAACATTACATTAGTTTCAGATGTACAATGTAATGATTTAATATTTTCACACATTGTAATGTATCAGTACAGTAAATCTATTGAACTTCCATTAAAATTTTTACTTAACCAAGGGAAAACTGACAATTTCTATGATGTTGAGTCATTTCTAGCTTATTTGACTTTATTATTTGTAGTTTATGGTAAAGTTTAACATCCTTTACCATACATAGTTACAATTTTTTCCCCTTGTGATGAGATCTTTTAAGATCTACTCTCTTAGCAACTTTCAGTTATGCAATACAGTATTATTAACTACTAGAGGTCCAGTGCACAAAATTCGTGCATGGGTAGGGTCCCTAGGCCTAACCAGCAATCAGGGCCAATTCAGGCCTTGTGGTTGCCAGCCAGGGCTTCCTTCCGGCTGCCAACCTGGGGCCTTCCTTCATTCTGTGCCACCCCCAGGTGGTCAGTGCACATCATAGCGAGTGGTCGAACTCCCAGCCAGTTGAACTCCCGAGGGGACAATTTGCATATTAGCCTTTTATTATATAGGATATTCACCATGCTATATGTTACATTACATGACATTTATTTTATAACTGAAAATTTGTATCTTTTGACCCCTTTGACCCATTCTGCCCACTCCTACTTCATGCCTCTGGCAGCCCCAATTTGTTCTTTGTATTTGTGAGTTTGTTGTTGTTGTTTATATTTACATATAAGTGAGTGTATATAGCATTTGTCTTTCTCTGTATGACTTATTTCACTTAGCATAATGCCCTCAAGGTCTATAGATGTAAAAAATGGAAATATGTCATTAATTTTTTGGCTAAATAATATTCCACTGTGTGTGTGTGTGTGTGTGTGTGTGTGTGTGTAATTTCTTTATCCAGTCATCCATCAATAGACACTTAGGTTGTTTCCATGTTTTGGCTATTGTAAATAATGCTGTGGTGAGTATGGGCTAGATATATATTTTTGAATTAGTGTTTTTGTTTTGAAATTCATTTTCAATTTAATATACTGTAACTGTCATTCATTAACTTCACTTTTCTCCTGAACAATGTAGAAA
Organism: Myotis davidii; assembly: GCF_000327345.1. NCBI lineage: Eukaryota > Metazoa > Chordata > Mammalia > Chiroptera > Vespertilionidae > Myotis > Myotis davidii. Next base: position 1,073,548 of record NW_006289718.1, read on the forward strand.
CTTAAACTTTGATCTCTCCTTTCACACTTTCCATTTTATTTTTCTTCAGTAGTTAAGTTTCTCCTTGATTTCTTCTCACACTTGTCATAATTTCAGGTTTGCCAATATCTTTCTTTCTTCCTGAAGTATTTTTTAGTAACTCTTTCAAAAAGGATCTGTGTATGGTAAACTATCTTAGTATATATCTGAAAATGCCATTGTTTAGCATTGATTCTTGAATGGTGGTTTAGTTGGTTGGTATACTCCACTGTTTTCTGACATCTGCTGTTCCTAGTAGGAAGACTTCAGTTGGTCTAATCACTTGCTTGCTAATTTTTCTTTTTTGTCTCTGCTGGCTTTTAAAGTTGTCCATTTATCATATATTTTTTATTACTATGTATGTAAATGTGCATTTGCTTTAATTTATTCTTCGCAAGATTTTGTATGTTACTACCATATGTGGACTTACATATTCAATTCTGGAAATTCCTCACTATTATCTCTTTGAATATTCACTCTTCTCCATTTTTTTCTATTCACATATTCTGGAACTCTAATGTATATGTTGGAAGTTATATCCTTCATGTATATTAAATCTTTATTTTATATTTTCTATCTCCTTGTTGCATTTTGAGCAATATCCTTATATCTATTTTTATAATTCACTAAATCTTTCATTTGTTCTGCCTAGTTTTTTTGTTCAAACTCTTCCACTGATTTGTTTTTACTCACTGTATTTTTTTCCAGATTTCATATTTGATTCTTTTTCAATTTTTTTCATATTGTCCTATTTATGCCATAAAATTTCTATTCCAGCTGTTAACTTTTAGAACCAGCGAGATAACATTTTGTGAAACCTGAAGCTTATACATTGCATATTCTTTAAGAAAAAGAATATGCAATTACAAACACAAAATTAAATACAATAGTCAATATTTATTTGGAATGAGAACAGAAATCACAAAAATTACAGATGTACAAAACCTGACAAATACCACCAAATGCCACACAAAATTTAGAAAAGTAACAATATACTTTTATTAACTGCCTGACACTTCTCTATAGTTGACTTCTTCCAGGTATGTCATATTTTTAATATTCTCTTTAAGATGAAAATAGGAAGATAACAATCTTTTCTCTAGCATATTTGATCAAAATTTAAATTTATTATTTGTGGTTTAAAAAAAGTTACTTTCATCTTTTGGCAATATCATACATTTAATTTATAATTTCTTTCAGATATGATTTATAAGAACTGAAAGAATTTTCTACATATAAGCTCCAGGAGCTATATTTTTCAATATTTTTTTACTTTCTACATATTTGTGGTGCAGGGTACTGTAGAACAAGTTTATATTGGGATACTATCTCTGGTCCTGTACTTTCATATGACTACATGGAAATGATTATGAACTACATATATATGTTCCACTAAATCCAAATGAAATTAAATCTTCTACTTTAGCCCAATCCCAGAGGTGCCCATTGCCATTCCAATGACTTCAAATAATACTAGAAGTGTGACAGAAGCAGAATAGAAAGAGACAATGGTCTTAACCAATTAAGGTTAAAGTATCTTTTATAAATTTTATAAAAACCTATTTGAGCACATTGGGTTTTTGCAAAGGGCCCTGTGCCAGTGAGAGGCCCTGAGCTTTGGCTTCATTAGCTTTACAGTAAATGTGCCTCTGCTTTGAACATCTTAATCATAAAGATTTTAAAGCCTCTTTCAAACAGTTTTATTATTTCTAGGCACAAGGGGTGCATCGGCTGACTCTTTCCATGGTGGTGTTTTACCTTGCAGTACCTATAATCTTGGATTATGAAGTCAAGTTCTGTGGGGTTTGCTTTTTCTGTGAGAGTTCCTGGGGTCAATGGTGACTTGGTGGTTGCCTTTGCCAGGGCTCCTGGGTCCTAGACCATGAGTATGTTAATTTCTCAGCTTGGGTGGAGGGCCACACAGTAAATATGCAGTGTACAATGTGAACGTCTCAATTTAGACTGGGGGTTCCAACTCCTGGCAGGTGACTCTTTTCACCCTTGTCTGGTGGACGTCAAGCTTCCTTTCTGCTTCATTGAACCATGGCTGAAGCTCTGCTGTTTCAAATGTGACGCAACCCTTCATGGGTACTGGCAGTTTTAGCCTTTTGTGAGCAGGAAGCCATTGGTCTCTTTCCCCTCCCTGCATGTATCAGAAATCTGTTCCCCAGCTATTAGGACTGATATCCAGACCGAAGAATAATAAGACATTTTAGTTTTAGTTCTTGCTCACCACACTGACTTTGAGTTTTCTCTTTATTTTTGTCATCTACCTTGGTTTCAAGCTCCATTATGTACCCAACATTTTTGGGTTAGATTTTATCTGACATATTCATGTATTTGGAAATGGAGAATGATCATTTGAGTAAACTTAGGTAGGTCAGCTGCAACTCATCCATTAATTCAACACTATATTGTTGAGGGTCTTTATGTGTCAGACATTTTCAAGAGTACTATCCATGCATCAATATGTAATTCATAGTCCTTGCCCTTGTGGAGTTTACTTTATAGTCAATTGAAATAGGCTCTTTTGTGCTAGGGACTCTTTTTCTTCCCCTGCAGAGGAAGTAAAGGGGCCCAACTTTCCTGTCTTCTCTTCCCTGGATGTACCTGAGGTTACAATCACTCTGTAGCAGGTCTGCAGCTATGAGTACTGTTTGAGCATGGGAGGACACATTAAAACTCAAGTCAAGGTCTTCCCTGCAGTCATAGTGTGCCCAGACATTTCTAGCACTGCATACCCCTTTTATTTAGACAGGCTTTGTCTATCACATGCATTGGAATACTAATTAAGCCCCACAACATAATTCTTTACTTTAGTTATCTGAAAATAATCTCCATTTTATTCACTTATGGAGAGAAAAATTCACCCTAAGAGACTTGACAAACTATGCAGTCATGCAGCCACCACCATAATCACGATACAAAAGTGTTCTATTACCTCAGATATTCTTATATCCTTTGTAGTTGAACCCTCCTCCTCCCCCAGACCTTGGCAACCTGATCCCTTTAGCTTTATCTTCTCAAGAATATCATATGAACGCACTCATGCAGGATATAGCCATTAGTGTCTGTTTTCTTTCACTTAGCACAGTGTGTTTAGGATTCATCCACATGATTGCATGCATCAGGAGTTTGTTCCTTTTCTCCCATTTTCTTTTAATAAGTTCTTAATCAGAATTCTTGTTTGTAAAAGTTAATTATGATTGGCACAAATTTATTGATATATATTTGTTGTTGCTAAGATCAAATATACCAACAAATAATTATATCTAGTAAGCACCACATTATAGATTTCTAGGGTGAAAAAAAAACAATTGTAAGACTTCTGTTTTAAGATATTCAAATGGGAATAAATATGCTGCTTAGTGTTCGGAAAATATGTAAACCCAGACCAAGCCAAAGAATATGGTGAAGTTTTAGAAAATGTGGGAAACCTGATAGGTGGTAAATACAATATTTTTAAAGCTGTTTTAAAATAATGAAACTAGCAGGTGCTCAACAAATATTTGTTCCTTATGTGAAGGATGGCCTGATGGAGCGTCATTGAACCGTAGGGAAGTCCTGAAGTGTGGTGACTCCCAAGTTGGTGATTTCTTGCCCCAAAGACTCTCTGCTTTTGATCCCAAACCTCCTGGCTGCTGCCTGCAGTTCTCTCTACCTGCAGTAGCAAGGGCTTTGGCATGTTCTCAACCTCATGGGCTTGTGAGGCAACACAAAAGAGCAGCCAGCTAGCACACTGCAGTCATCGTACCATATCTTACTAGGAGCGTGTTTGGGGTCTGCCTGCCAGTGGCACACCTGCTCCAGCTTGCCTAGTCACATGGCCCACCGAGCAGTGTGTCCCCATGCACGAGGCAGCCACGCACCTGTTTTCTTTATTCAGGCAAGTAAACGTGTTTATGGCATGAATCGGATTTCACCTAAAGTGTACGCTCAGAGCCCCTATCACAGGTAACAGGAGGCAACTGCACCTCTGGGGCAGGGATGGGCCCCTGTGGCTGATAGAAGTGGTCTCTTCCCACACCTGTGCGCCTCAGATTCAAGCCAAAGGATATAAAACACATGTTAAATGCCATCACTGCTTCAAAGAGCTCACTGCCATTTAGGAGGCAGTGTGCCATATTGGAGAAGATTCTTGTTGCATGCATGCTGAGTGAATGGCACATTCTCACCCTTTTCAGCAGAGAGTATAGGTGTATAGAATATCAGTGTTGGAAAGACTATATAGATCATCCCATCCAGTCAAGCCAACCAGGTGACCGCTGTTGCTTGGACAGCTGTTTCTGCTACTCTGCTGAGTCATGTGTGACAGCTGATTACTGTCACATCCCCAGTTGGGTCTCCCCTGGGCATTCGCAGATATCCTAGCTCGGAAACATCGATGAGCTAGGCTCCCAGCTGCCAGCAACTCCTGGTGCACTAACTGGGAGCAAGAGTGAGAGGCCCTCGTTTTGTCTGGTCATTCTGAAAGCTTGATTGTAGCCAGCTTCCTGATGAACAAGGATTTGATTTTAAAGCAAAATAAGCCAGTCAGAGAAAGACAAGTATTACTTGATTTCACTCCTATGTGGAATCTAAAGAACCAAATAAACTGATGAACAAAATAGATCTAGAGACATAGCAGCAAAGAGGGAAGGTGGGGGTGGGTGGGTAGGAAGAGATTAACCAAAGAACTTATATGCAGATATGCATAACCCATGGACACAGACAATAGTGTGGTGAAGGCCTGGGTGGGCTGTGGGCTGACGCGGGCTAAAAGGGGCCAAGGGGAAAAAGAGGGAACATCTGTAATACTTTCAACAATAAAGATAAATTTAAAAAAGAAAATAAAGTCCAGTTAGTTTTTTTTATTTTATCTTAAATTTATGGACAAATTGTGTGTCCATAGGAAAAGTTTTCTTAGTTTCTCTTTTTTTCAACTTTGTTTTTACATTGGACTAAGGTTTATTTATTAGAACCCTAAAATGTAAATGACTAAGGGTTACTAAGAGTTGATATCTGAAACTAAAACTGTTAGTTTACTTAACCTTCTCCTACTTTGGAATGTTTTGATTAAAATTCTTTTCTATCATTTTTATGGATCTGTAAAATAGAAAATCCACTCATACAGAGGGTAACCACATTTGCTAGCCTTTGTGCAGAGCAATAAAGCCTCCTTTGGAATGAAGACAATCGAAACCCACAGTCCAAAAAGAGCCCATCCATGCTTTAGTTTAAAAATCTTAGCCAAGGAGCTGGGTGAGCAGTGATCAGAAACACAAGTAGTATTCAACAAAAGAAATTCATAATATAGCTTAAGTATGCACTGCATCTTTTATTAAAATATCTTGGCTTATTAAATGCCATATTTAAGGTTGCTTTCCAAATACAGCTTTAATAATGATTGTAAGTGCGCTCGCTGCAGTGTCGTTTGTGCACCCATTAAAAGAGAAAAATATGCTTACACTGTGTAGTTACCAAGTCTGTAAACTGCCATTTTGTAAGTGGCTAAGAAGTAATTGCCACAGAAACCCAGACTTGTAGCAGCTGCAAAGAAAGGAAAGAAGTTTCTAGATGCTGACACTGGTCATGAAGCTGATATTTTATTTAGATGTCCTTGCAGCACGGAGCTCTTGGAAATCATGTTTATGGTCTTCGTGCAACAGAAATACAAGCAATGGTGTATATTTTGGCAGGTAGTCCCCGATTTAGTTGTAATAATTCACAGCACTGCTCCAGGGCTTCCATGTTGCTTCGGGCAAAAACCTGTATTATAAATTATATCACACAAAGCTGAATTTGACCTACCAGTTGATGCATAATAAACTGATTTAATTCTGAATATTAACTACACATTGTGGCCTAAAGGTTTTATGCTCTCTAAATGTAACAATAAATTATACAAAAATCTTCCTCTTGGGTGAAGCCTAAATATAAATAAATCCCTAATCTTAATACTATGCCAAAAGACCGGTTACTATAGATACCAGAGAGAATATATTAATCTTAAATATTATTGCTGAATAAAATGACTTTAGAATATCACTAAGTATTTGAAGTAATTATAGAAACTTTGGGGAGAAGTTTCAGTGTTTAATAAACCACTTTCCCGTCGGCCCCATTTCTTAAGTGCTTAACTGAAAGACAGCACCTTGTCTCCTCAGTGATCGTCATGAGTGAAATGATTTGTTTTTTAAAATTCTTTCCTGTGCTTGGGACCCTAACCCTAACCCCAACCTAACCCTAACCCTAACCGTAACCTTAGTCCCAAGCACAGGGTTAGTTCATATAAGTGTTCAGCAATTGTTTGTTAGTGAATGAATGAGTTAAGAATGTCTGAAACATTATATTGTCTGATCAAAACGCTCTTGGGTTTGAAGAATGGATATTCCTGGATTTAGGTATTTTGTTTTACAAACTACTTCTTCACATAATTGTGGTTTGTGAATAGTTGAGATCCATGTCTGTGAAGCATTTTGAAATATACTATTTCTAGCAAAGATGTCATATATAGGCAGGAAATAAGCAACCCTAACAAGAGGAGTGGACTCTTTTTGCCTTCCTTGTATCATGTGACCCCATCCTGCCCTGGTCACACTTGATTATACCTGGGGAGATAAGTCTTCTCTTTTGAGAATTTGAACTCTGAGAGCCAGAGCCGAAGAGTTAGTTCATATTTATCCCTAACCTGGAAGTTCCTTCTTGGGGCCTGCCTCCATTTCCTGTCCCCAGTTTCTATCCTTGTCTACACTAATAAAAGACAAAGATGCCAATTGACTGTACCTGCAAACAGCCATCAGCCCCTCACCCAGACTGGCCAGGTACCCCAGAAGGACCCTCCACCCAGAAGGAGTTGTGGCAAGCCTGAAAATGGCCCTCAGCCCCTAATGACTGGGAATGACTGGTCACTATGACACACACTGATCACCAGGGAGCAGATGCTCAATGCAGGAGCTGCCCCCTGGCGGTCAGTGAGCTCCCACAGGGGGAACTCTGCTCAGTCACAAGCCAGGCTGATGGCTGCCAGTACAGTGCTGATGGTGGGAGCCCCTCGTGTCTCCTCAGCAGCACTAAGGATGTCTGACTACAGTTTAGACCTGCTCCCTGCTGGCAAGTGGACATCCCCCGAGGGCTGCCAGGCTGCCAGAGGGATGTCTGATTTCCAGCTTAGGCCCCATTCCCCGGGGAGTGGGCCTAAGCAAGTAGGTGGTCATTCCCCAAGGGGTCCCAGAGTGCGAGAGGGCACAGGCCGGGCTGAGGGACCCCCCCGAGTGCACAAATTTTTGTTCACTGGGCCTCTAGTATCTAATAATAAACCTCTCTTTCCTCAAGTTATATTGAGTAGGATACTATTTCTGACAACTGAACAACTCTGAGACAAATTTGTACAAGTCCCTTTGCTCATTTCTTGAGCATCTACCATACCAGACTCAGGTATTTTTGATTTAATATGGAGGGGATAAAACTATGAGTCAAAACTGCTAATACATATAAAAATATAAGCTGTGGTTTAAGTGAAACAGCAGGGAGAAATAATATCTACTGAAGGATGAGGAGTAGATTAGGAAGGACCTAAAAGATGAAGGCCCTGTATGCATCCCTTCTTTTTTACATGCACTGACTCTACCAAGGTAAAACACTCCATTATGTCTTGCGTGGACTATAATAGCTTCCTAACTACTATCTTTGCCCTATGTCTGCCCTCTATACTGCTATCAGAGTTATCAGGTAACATCAAACATATAGTATAAGACATTGGTCCTAAATGACCCTTAAAAGGCCCCCACACCCTTGGGTTAAGTCCAAACTCCTACTTTGGCTGACCTGACACACTAGGTCCCAGGTTTCCCTTCCAGACTCATGTACTTCTTCTGCTCCACACACTCTGGGCTCCAACTACCTTGAATCTGTCCCTATTCTTGATTTCATTTTTTACTTGCCTCTGTGCCTTGGCATGTGACATTCTGTCATCTTTCCTGGAAACCCACTGCTCACTTTAGAGCCTCTGGTAAAATGCTGCCACCTCCCGGAGCCTTCCCATGACCAGTTTTTGGTGGTAGGATTAATATTTAATAGTCTACACATGTCTATATGATGCATTCTAGATATCAGCTCAATGTATTATAGTTAACTAGAGGCCCGGTGCACGAATTTGTGCCTGGGGGTGTGTGTCCCTTGGCCTGGCCTGTGCCCTCTCACAATCCGGGACCCCTTGGGGGATGTCAGAGGCATGGTGTATGGATTCCGCCCGATCCCCACAGGCAAGGCTGAGGGATCCCACCAGTGCACAAATCTGTGTACCAGGTCTCTAGTATGTGTATAAGATCTTTGGTTAAACTCTTCCTGCCCTTCCCCCGTCCCCCTTCCCTCTGAGATTCATCAGTCTGTTCCATGTTTCCATGCCAGTGCATTGAGTGTCTGCCCCCTGGTGGTCAGTGCGCATCATAGCTACTGGTTGAATGGTCAAACGGTCGCTTAGACTTTTATATATATTGTTTATGTGTCTGTCTTGCCTTCTCTTAGGAAGGCACTAGAAAGCAGGATGGGTACCACTCCATCCTGCATCTCCAGTGAGAAAATGGAAGGACCTCATGTAAAGGGCACAGTGAAGTGATTGCTTAATTGGTTGGGGATGAGATTTAAATTGGTCCTGAAATAGTGGCTACAGTGGATGTGGGACAGAGGCTTTAAGGACCAGGGAACAAGAGCCAGGACATACAGGTGGGGAGTGGGAAGGAAGTTCAGAGCAAATTCAGGCAGAACATGTCATCCGTTTGGCTGGAACAAAAGGAAGAGATAATGGAGATAAAGAAGGTAATGTTGGAAAAATCTGTTGAGATCCTGTTGTGGAGGATTTTAAATTTTAAAACCTGAGCTTAATTTTGTAGGCAACAGGGAGCCATATCCATTGAGCTAATGGTGATGTGATCAAAACTGCCTTTTAAGGAGATGAACCTGGGCAGGGTGCAGAGACAGTGAACTGGACTGGAGAGCCTACTACTCTCATCATGCTCCAAGGAGGGTCAGTCACCATCTCCCATTGTTTCAATCTTCTTAGCTATTTCATTATATTTTACTATTTTTTTACTTTTTTTTTGACAAATTAAAGAAAGAGTCACCCACTATAGCAGTCTCCTTTTCCTTCATCTCAGGTGTTGTAAGGATTTTTGGGGCTTTAAAGCTGATAGACAAGAACAAGGACACATCATCCCCATCCAGATGATGGCCCTGACTTTCATTTTTAGTAACGCTGGTGAGATGGAAATGGTTTGATATGGAGACATGCTTGACCTGTTCTATTTTTGCCATGCTTTCAGGCAGCTTAACAAGAACACTGGGTTCCTGCTTCGATGAGGGAATTGGATGGTTTCACTTTCCCTCTGTGGCATTGATTTCCCAAACTCAGCAAAATTCAGAAACCATGACCTCCAAGTCTCAGCTGCTTTTTATCACAAATATCACTTCCTCCTTGAAGCCTTCTGAGATTCTTAACCCTCCACCCCCAACTCTGAAGTGATCCTACCCCTATGGTATTTTCTTGTTCCACCTGAAATTGTGATTATTTTGAAAATGACTCTATGTACCTACTAACCTGAAATTTTCTGGAGGGCAGAGTCAGGTCTTATTCATCCCAAATAGCCATCTCCTCCCATCTGTTTCATGAGAGCCCATGTGTCTTGCACATAAGCAGGTACTAATACTTTGCATTTGAAGAACACTTAATATTTTGCATGAATTTTCTATATATCAGGAAAGGAGCTTTATCATCCTGACTTCCATTTTGCAGATGAGAAAACCAACTATTTGATTGATATATTTAAGGTCGCATGAAATGGCAAAGTAAAGACCAAAACTACTTTTTTCCTTTCAAATACTTTAATAATCTTTCTAGTATAACCTCCTACCTCATGCTGTCTGATGAATGAGTAAATTTGAATTTTAGTTAGGACTGTTTTTAATTACAGAAAATTTTAGTGAGGAAAGAACCTGGTGAGATGCCATCACACTCCACAGTGTCCTGGGGAGGCACACATGACAAGCAGGGTGGTGAGGGAGACTTCCTTGATCTGCCTGAGATAGTTAAAATTCAGCCATTAATCATAGCGGCTGCATTCTCACTTCAAGTGATCAGATACTAATGATTTCGACATTCTGAGTTTTAGAAATTCCTGTTAATTGTCCTTAAAAAAAAAAGCAAGAATGAATAATCTTGACTTCCTTTGTGAGGAAAGTCAATTTCTCTCACTCACGTTCCTTTCTTCCTTAAAGGCTGTATGTTCTAGATAGCAATTTGGTCTTTAGTATTAACATTTGATAACAGGTGCTTCTAGGAGCCAGCTTAGCTTCAGAACACAGCCCAGCCAGTAGACCCAAGGCAGGATGCAAGGCTGAAGATGGTAAGCATCCAACCCATGCTTATGGTGCTGAATTTCTCTAACACTGAAGAGGCAGTATAGCTTCAAAGATAATATATGAGTCCATATATATGTGTGTATACTTACATGGATATATAGATGTGCACACATGCAAAACATACATGTTAACATAGATGAACATAGATGCATGTACACATGGACATATGCGTGTAAACACATGGATACATGTGCACATGCATGGCCATATATGTATGTGTATATGTGTGCCTATGTACATATATATGCGGGAGTGTGAGTTTATATACATATATCTATATCTGTGTCATCCTATATAATAAAGAGGTAATATGCAAATTAAACCTCATGCCCTCATAAGATGGCTGCCTATGACCAGGCCGGCAGTGGGGTTAGTGAGGAACGACCAAATGACTGGACAAACAGGCTGGCAGGAGGCGACCAGGCTGGCAGGGGTTAGTAAGGGGTGACCAGGCTGGTGGGGGTGGCAGTTAGGAGCGACCAGGCTGTCAGGGAAGGGACAGTTGGGGGCGATCTGGCTGGCAGTGGGGGGCAGTTAGGGGGGACCAGGCTGGCAGGGGGGGCAGTTAGAGGCAACCAGGCAGGCAGGCAGGCAGCTGAGTGATTAGGAGCCAGCGGTCCAGGATTGTGAGAGGGATCTCCGACTGCTAGTTTAGGCCTGATCCCTGGGACATCCCCTGAGGGGTCCTGGATTGGAGAGGGTACAGGCTGGGCTGAGGGGATCCCCCCATGCACAAATTTCATGCACCGGGCCTCTAGTCTGTATATAATCACCATTTGCAATGCCTACTTAATGCCAAAGCTCTTGTGTGTCTCCATAATTCCTTTTATTATTTGCTCATAAATTCACAGAATTTTATATGAAGGTTTAGAGGTTTTCAAAGTGTGTTATTTCTCATCTTAACTTGCTATGCAAGGTAATCAATCAGTTTTCAATAAGTCACTAATGGTCAGAAAGACAGCCATCCCATGGACTGCATTCAATTGCTGATAAGTGAGGAGTTTAATTTTCTTTCTCATGGGAACATTCCTAAGATGATTCCATCAGGTTTGTTTTTAATCATTTGCATTTAGATGTTTTATATGAACTTGCATACCAGTTTGGTAGGCTGCTGTAGCAAAGTACCAAAAACAAGGTGGCTTAAGCAAAAAAGATTATTGTCCCACAGTTCTGGAGGCCCAAAGTCCAAGATCAAGAGGCTGGCATGGCCAGGTTCCCTCTGAAGGTCCTAGGGGAGGATCTGTTCCAGGCCTCTCCTAGCCTCTGGTAGGTCTTGGCTGTGGCAGCACAACTCCAGTATTCTCAGGACATTCCCCTAGTTTGGGTCCAAATTTCCCTTTTTGATAGGGCCACTAGTCATGCTGTTTTAGAGGCCCACTCTACTCCAACACAACAGCATCTTAACTCATTACATCTGCAGGACCCATCTCCGAATACAGCCACATTCTCAGGTGCTGGGAATGAGGACTTCAATGTGTGAACTGTGAGGAGACACAATTGAACACCCAGTAGTTTCCCCTCTGCACCCTGTCTCCCTCCCAAATTCATGTCCTTCTCACATGCAAAATACAATCACCCCATTCTAATGTTCCTAAAAATCTTAACCCATTCCAACATCAACTCTAAGTCCGAATTGTCATCCAAATATCATCTAAATCAAGCATGGGTGATACTTACGGTATAATTTCTGCCTAAGGCAAAATTCTTCTTTATTTTGTGTGAAAACAGGCAACAAGGTATCTGCTTCTAGAATCCAATCAGAGAGGGATAGGGTGGATAATCCATTCCAAAAAGGAGAGATCAGAGAGAAAAAGGGGGTTATGGGTCCCAAGCAAGTCTAAAACCCAGCAGTGTGACAACCATTGGATCTAAGGTTTGAGAATAATCCTCTTTATCTGGATGCTCTGTCCTCAGCCCTGGGGACAGCAGCCTCCCTTGCCCAGCCCCAGGCAAGCAGCCCCATCCCCCCCCACCCCCAATCTGAAATGGAGGAAGTGGTTTTTCTTTCTGGAAGCAAGGAGGTGGCTTGGGCTTGGGGTCATTTTCCCCTTTTCATGAAGGATAATATGTTTACAGCCAAACAACTCTGTTGCACTTTCCTGCCTGTAGAACTCTAGAGGTCTGACAGCCTTTCTTCAATTTTACCCTGTCTCTGTCCCTTTCAGTCCAAGTTAGTAGCATTTCCACTGAGGTGGGTGATTGGATCCATCAGTCACATGCCTAATCTCTGTAGCAAACAGTTATCTAGCCGTATCCTTGGTGTTCTTTCCAAAGCACACACTTTCATCATTTTTTTGCAATACAAGTGTCTTGAGAGTTTTTGAAATCTTCAAGTTCTGGTTTCTTTGGTCTTAGCAACTCCTTTGATTTATCTCTGTTCTTGCATTTTACTGTAAGCAGTAAGAATGAACTAGTCCAGGCCCTGCCTGGGTAGCTCAGTTGGTTAGAGTGTTGTCCCAAAATGCCAAGATTGCGGGTTAAATCCCCAGTCAGGGCACACACACGGCACACACAAGTCAACCAATGAGTATATAAAAACGTGGAACAACAGATTAATGCTTTTTTCTTTCTCTCTCTCCCTTCCTCTCTCTTGCTAAAATTAATGAGAGAGAGAGAGAGAGAGAGAGAGAGAGAGAGAGAGAGAGAGAGAGAGAACCAGGCCACGCACCAACACTTTACTTAAACATCTCTTCAACTAAATATCCAGGTTCATCACAAGTTCCACTTTCCTCCATCAGTAGAAAACTATTCATCTAAGTTCTATGCCACTTTATAAGAAGGTTATTCCTTCCTAATTAAATCCAAAATGACCATATTTCCAAATAAGCTTACATTCTGATGTATTGGGGGTTAGGACTTTAACATATGAATTTTGAGGGGACACAATTCAATCCATAACAACCTGTTAATTTTTCAGTGTTCTGGAAGAACTCAGCGATGCCCTCACTCAAATTCCAGGTTGCATCTTGACATAGATGTCCTCACATGACAAGAGAGCCACCAGAGATGTCAGCAATTAAGCCAGTGAACTTCTATGGAATCAATTTCATGGCTGGATCAAGGTCTCAGCCCCATGTCCTGGCTCAGCTAAGTTGGCAGGCATTAAATAATAGCACCATTTACCAAATTCCTACAATATATGAGGGACTATTCTAGGGTCCTCACAAATATTGTACAATCCTTAGGAAAATACTGCAAGGAGTTTTTTATAATGCCCATTTTACAGATTACAAAACTGAAGCTCAGATAGTTTAAGAGATTTGCCCATGGTTATCTCTGCAGAGATCCGTGCCTTGCAGTGTTTCAGAAATCTGTTGCTATGGTTGAGTCAGTCTGGAATCATCTGCTGACCTAGTGTTTGGTCTGTCTTGGTTAACTCATCAATACAGCCTCACTCCTGTTGAGGCTCTAGGTCCAGATACTCAGGAATTTTCCCATTTAAAAACAATTTTTAGTTTGGGTTGGTTTGGTAATATGTTACCCCATCTACAGAGTAGATCAATGGTCTGTTGACTTGGTTGGCACCTTGGCCACTGCTTCCTTCCTTCCAGTCCCTTCATAGGCGTTAGAAATCCTGACAATTAGCTGTAATCCTGCACTCATTTGAAAGGACCTGCTTGGAGCAGGACTTGCTAGAGGACATGCATTGTACCTGCTTGAGCAGTCTCCCTGTAGACTGAGCTCTGCTTGGGTCATACTCAAAATTTCCCGGATCCTCACACACTGCCAGACACTGCACTGCATGTTAGTTTAACATTACCAAAAGCCACAGTCCAGACCCTGCCCTCCTAGAGCATCTCCGTCTCACTCCAGGACCGGTTTACTCCCCTGCTCTTGAGTTCCTATCATTGAGATCTTAGCCTGTTCCACAGCCATGGCTGCATAAGTTAGAACATGCCTACAGGACAGAAGCCCATGGAGTTCTTAAGGTGAAATTTGCAAATCTGTGCTCCCAAAAAAATGTCAGGTTGCAGCCACACCATGTTGCTATGATTCCCATGCATTCTAATATCCTTGCTTGAGTAGACGATAAAGTGGTGAAAGTAGAGCTCATGTTTTGTCTATACCAGAGGCCAAAATCTGGAGATACCCAGCGGAGTATGAGTTGTGTTTGTGAATGCCCTCCATCCTGTGTGCCATAGAAGAAAGTTTGTAACTGCATATTAGACCAATTTCAATAGATTATGCCAACACCTCATCAAACATCTTTACTCCCTAGTGACCCACATGGGTCTCTTATCCACAAATTCCTCTCTATGTGCTTTGAGTCTATTTATAAATGGCCTATGCCACCTCCAACGCAGTAAGTCCCATAGGTTTCCTACCTGCTGTGTATAGTTATGTTTTCTTTCAATGGTTTCCAAATGGCTTCCTTCCAATTCAGAGGCTGCTCTCTAGTCTTGGGGGTGGCGGGGTGGCGTGTGGGGAGGGGGTTGGCTGAACAAGTCCATGTACAACTTCCCACTTCCCCTAATCATTATCTTCGGAGACTTAGATTGGGTTGTTTCTGGGTCTTGGCCTTTACAGTCTGAGGAAGCTGTATTGTTTAAAACATTTCCTAACACTGCAGAGGCAGCCTGACCTTGGTCATCCTGACGTCCCACCACCACGGTGCTGCCCCAACTGTTAGGTCTCTAGAAGCGTGGCACCCACAACAACAGGGGCTTCCCTGGCAGACTTCCTACCCCCCCTCCCCCCACACACACACATTCCTTGCCAGCGATAATGAAATCTCCTGGCCACATATTCCTTGCTCTCATCCCCCTGAAGTTCCTTCAACCAGGAGAGTGTCCCTCTGAGAATTCTAAAGCAGCAACCATCCCACAAAAAGGGAAATAAATTGCCTTGGGGTCATTTCATGTGCTATCATTCCAGGCATCTGGTGTTAGATTCTGAAGTTCTGAAAACCCCAAAGAGTGGAATCTCCCGCTGAGACTTGGCACGGCTAGCCAGGGAGAGTCCCTTGAAGCAGGCTTCATTTCAAGTGTGCGGACCTGGTTTATTAGAAGCACTAGGGGAGAAAACCCACCTGAGACTTCACACATGCTTGTGAAATTCAGATATGAGAAGGAATATCTTGGGATCAATCAGACCCAGCTGGCCACCTGGCTAGAGGCAGATGTCCAGGAGGGGAATGGTGGAGACTTTGATAATTCTGCCTTGGATAGAGCACCCGGGCCCCCTGGGGTTGGACAAGGATGAATGAAACCTGCCTGGGCTTGTGCTGACATCCAGCCTTGGAGTGATGGCCTCAGCTGCAGGAAACAGGGCATTCTGTTCTCCTTTTTCAAGAGAAACTTTGTGATGCCTGTTTGGAATCTCGCAACCCTGTCATTCCCCCTCCCCATAGAGGATGGCTTGTCAATATCCAGTGTTGGGTAAGCCTTAAAAAGGTAGTCTTGTTCTTGGCCAAATGCTGATTAAAAATTAGGTTTTCCTCCATACTTGCAACTGAAGATCAACTGAAAGACTTGGCTTAACTAAGAGTGGGCCAACGAGAAAGAAAAATAACCATCTTAGGGATAACTCTGCTTTTTAGGGGACATTCATTAAAAAGTGTTCTTTTGCCCTAGCTGGTTTGCCTCAGTGGTTAGAGCATTGGCCCACAGATTGAAGGGTCCTGGGTTTGATTCTGGTCAAAGGCATGTATCTCAGTTGCAGGCTCAATTCCCTACCCTGGTTGCGGTGAGTGTGGGAGACAACTAATCAATGTTTCTCTCTGTCTCTCTGCCTTCCTTCTACTCTCTTTCTAAAAATCAATTGGAAAATATCATTGGGTGAGGATTAACAACAACAAAAGAATAATAGAAAGTGGTTTTAATCCTAAGTGATATTGTTTTATGAGAAATCCAAATGGGGAGGTAAGGGAGGCACAAAGGTGGAGAGGAAAGGCCATGGATGTACTGAAATGAGCAGACTTTCAGGTCAGGGAAATCTCCTCACTTCTGGTGGGCTGTGATTAAATTAATTTTTTTTAATTTTTGGCAAGTAGATAAATAACTAGAGAAAATTCAAGATACCAAAACATGGATAGAAGTTGCAGGACTCAAAAGACCTCAGTCACTTGAGAAAAAAAGAAAGAAAAGAGTACTGTGGTCAATGAAACAGAACCCAACCATCTACCTGGGCCGTAAAATGTCCCCTGTCTCTGCTGTGAGCAGCCTTGCCTCTTTCACCCCACCATTCTACACTGAGCTGTCATCATGGGGACACCAGCCTATATGCTATTCGTTTCTCTCCCCATCCTTTCCCAACACCTCAGGGTGACTTAGAGGATCTCTCTTCTGGGTCCCCTCTGCACCCTTTTTATTGTCATGTTTCATATGTTGTTCTCATTATCTTACATAATCCACTTTAGGAAAAAGGATATAAAATTAGGCATAAAATTATTAATTTGGAATGAGAAAAGAAATCATACAAATTACAAAAGTAAAGAAAGCTGACAAATGCCATTAATGTCACAAACTTTGGGGAAATTGCTCATTGTTTTAATCAACAAATCAAGTGATAAATCTCTTTACTTGTACAATTTTTGTTTTACTCTTTGATCATTTTTTCCTGTGAAGATGATTATGCAATATTGTTTGTAGAGAAAATAGAAAGATAAACCACTTCTCTATCATAGTTGATTTTTTTTTAAATTTTATTTTTTATTACAAAGGGTATTACATATGTGTCCATTTTTTTCCCCACCCTAGACAGTCCCCTAGCCTCCCCTATTCCCCAGTGTCTTATGTCCATTGGTTGAAAGTGGTTTTTATTATTCATGATTTAGAATAGTTTTGTTCAACTTCGCACCTCGTTATTGGTAATTTCATGTAAAATTTTAGGATTTTTGTTAAGTTTTGGGAACACTAATCAAATTTTTTTCCTATAAAAACTAAAATTTAAGGGCATTTTACATTTTTTTTATTGACTAAACTTCAATGCTCTTTAAATTGATTGTAGTAGGAATGTTCCTGGAAGCTAGTATAGCTAGCAATAACTTAATTATACTTGGAAGTTACCATGTTCTATATAAATACATTCTAGTAAAATTAAATGTTTCCCCAACTCACCTTTCTAAAAGCTGCATCTCCCAATTACTCAAGACCACTCTAATGGCCTCTGGAGTGGAAAGATAATGGACGGTAAATTGGACTGGCAAGAGACAGGAATAAACCAACTAAAGTAAAACTACTAGTCTTTGCAATTTTTAAAAATTATATACCTTAACTTTCATTAGTGTCATGGCCAGTCTGTCTCCATACTCTTGGCTCTGGAACTGCCCATACTGGCACCTGGTAGAAGGTTAGTTAGAGGAATGGAGGATACTCCAGGCATTGTTGACATTCTCATGCCACTAATGCCTTCCTTTCTTCCTCCCCCTCTTCCTCCCTCCTTCCAGTTCCTACCAACCTTTGAGGTCCCACTCACACACGACCTCCTCCACCATGATCTCCTGGTCTTATACTATTCACATCAACTTCTCACCTGCCACTACTACATTCCCAGGGAGGTGGTCATCAACCTGGTGCAAGGACACCTAGCACAACTTTGGCACTTGAAATAGACACTCAGCAAATAATTCTCTTGACAAACAGATTTGAAAAGCCATCCATTTTCATGTGGTTAACTAATTGGTGACTGCCCTCCTGACCTGGACCGCTCGCCACAACCAGATGTTTCTCCGGGTTATTTTAAGGATTGCTTTATAAATGGAATTTCAACTCTTTTTCTCCAAAGATAAAGGAAAGCCTGCTGGGTTATTGCTCTCTGTCTACAGAACGTACAGAAGAGAAAAGCCTTTCATAGATGACTGATTTCTAAAACAGATGTGCCAAGTTCCTTGAGCTGAAAACTCTTTAGTTGGAAATGAACCGGGGCATTTTTAATATGACTTTTTAGAACATGTACTTTGAGCAATGCTAATAATGATCAGTGAGATGGTAACTTGGTTTAAGGGTTTTGAGGATTCAGAGTGCTAATAAAACTGCCTGGAGGAACGTGAGCTCACCTGATACTGCAGAACTAATGAAGGACTCCGTGCACAAAAGTGTCTCTTGTCAGAGAGGAAGTATTTGTGCGTGATCTCATCCCCCGATGCACTTGACAAGGACAGAAATAGAAAACCGTCTGTGGCCACCTGGCAGAGATTTTCCTGGCGTCTCGGTTTATTATTCCTACTATTGTACTTCCTTCTTTCCTAAAAATCCTTTTCCCCTCTTTGCCTTTCAGTTGGCTTCAGCACCTTTTGTGAGTTTTCATCAGCACATTTCATTCTTACTGCACAATGCAAAGATAAGGGAGGGAGGAATGAGGGAACGAGTCTATTACTAATTGTGATGGGGAAGTCAGGGGGAATGGTGCTGGCTTCCCTGTTGTTCATCCAAATCATGTAGTTAATTTTCCCTGACACGTGCAAGAGGGAGATGAGGGTTTCTGTGTTTAAATGAAGAACTATGAGCATTGGGGGCCTTCTCTGTGGTAAGATGACAGTCATTATTTATTGAGTGCCTACTATATGCTGAGCTCTGTGCTGCTGGGCACTGAAGCCAAAGGGGAAAGACAAATCTCCTGTGCTCAGGTTCCTCCAAAGCTCTCCAGCCTGGTGTTTTGTCGCCCTTATAGCACAATGACGACAATCCTGATAGAACACCTGTGTGTTAGGGTCTGTGAGAGACCCAGCGAGGTAAGATGGCCCAGGCAGTGTATGGCAATGCCAAGAGCAGTCAGGTCTTCTGAGGTCCCTGGCACAGAGGGTAACATCAGTGTGGGCTGGCAGGGGAAAGGGTTGTGAAGGAACACAGTGCCTTATTTATGCTGGTCAGCCCACAGAAGCCCGAGGAGGTAGATATTATCCCATTGAAAATGTGAGTTCTGGCCCTAGCTGGTTTGTCTCAGTAGATAGAGTGTTGGCCTGCAGACTGAAGGGTCCCAGGTTTGATTCTGGCCAAGGGCAGATTCCCCGGGTTGCGGCCTAATCCCCAGTAGGGGGCATGCAGGAAGCAGCCAATTGATGGTTCTCTCTCATCATTGATGTTTCTCTCTCTCACCCTCTCCCTTCCTCTCTGAAATCAATAAAAATATATTTTAAAAAATAAAACAAAACAAAACAAAAAAAGAAAATGTGAGTTCTGCCACAGAGGGGGTGATTGTTCTCAGTGCTCTACAACTCTTGAAGGCTGGCTGTGTCTTATTCACCTGTATATCTTCAAAACATTCAAGGGAAATTCTCATTCAATCCTTGGGAATAAATTCAATCCTGGAAGTCTTCCCTTTCTTCCATGGTGGACACTGCTGACAGAATTGGAGAGATAAAGATGCGTAAATGGCTTAGACAAACAGAATATTCAAACATCTTGTTCAAACATCTTGAATTCCAGTGACAATGGGAATTCCTAAAGGCCCCTAGGGGATGTGGGACTGAGGCTGAGGAGTAAGGTCAAGGCTGACGGGGGAGACTCTAGAACCACGGTGAGTGGCAGAGTGGCTGAGGTGGATATAGACAGAGAGGAGGGAAGGAGAGAGGCCTGGGTCTGAGGAAAGTGACTCCCTTAGCATTATTTAAGTGACCCAGGTTCGGTGCCTTGGGGGTCATTGAGTACACCACCTCCTTCTGCAAGTGAGGAAACAGACGTGTGAGGTCACTTGCACAGGCAGTCAATGGCTGGACACGTGGACTCCCTGCACTTCCCTTTCCCATGAGGTGCTGGTGGTCATCCAAGGAGCAAATATTTAATGTGTCTACTGTCATTTGCATCCATCTTTGCTTTGTATTCTATTTTTTTAATGGAAATTTAGGGCAACTGGACAAGGACTGAACCCCAAGAAAAGGTACTCTTTAGTGTGTTTGGTTGCATTTCCATAGTGGAGGTCATTCGGTCCTTGGTCTAGAAAAAGCTGAGACTTGTCCTCACCTGACAATGGAGATCTCATCACACAGTGTCCAGTGTTTAGCATGACTCTCTATTTGATTTTATACGAATATTGCAAGGGTCTGATGGAATGATGCAATAAAGAATAGCCTGTGCACAAATCTGATAAGCTCTTAACAATATGGTGCCTGACAGCCTCTCACTTAAGGAGAAGACGTCCTGTCAATCAGCATGAAGCAGGCTAAAACATCCGCTTCCACAAAGTTCTTCATGCCTGCAGAGCAGCTTTCGTCTTTAAGTGTCTTTAACCCTACCAGACCGCTGTACCGATTTTTAGGTAATTTCCACACAAAGGTGGAATATTGGCGCTAGATGAAAGGTAGATGAAAGATAGACCTATTTTCTACAATGTCTCCAAGTTCCATCTTATTCTAACCACTTGTTTGCATGTAACTAACATTTTTTCTATATCATGTTGTTTTTTTCTATTTAATGCTCAGGAGCCCAGGTATAGGGGACAGTTAGGTTCAGGGCCTCAGGTCTGGTAGACTAGAGTATGCCAGCTGTGGCAATTGGAAGCATAGTGAATGGTGAGTTGCTTTCTTACCCTCAAGAACTTGTTATTCCCCTGACTCCAGCAAGACTCTGGCTTCTGAGTACTGATCCATTAGCACTTCAGCCATCTAACCTCTACTCTCTCCCCTACTTGGAGGGCAGAGCAGAAGCAAACGAGTGATCAGGCATTTGTCCTAAGCTGAGAACTGTGCATTTGATTTCTTTTCACCCTCTTACTTAATCCTTACAATAGTCTTGGAAAGGAGATGAATGAGGTGTATGATAGTTTCCCCACTGTAGAGATCAAGACACTGCATGTTGTGGACTGAATTGTGTCCCCCCAAATTTATCTTTTCAAGCTCTAACCACCAATCTCTATATATAAAAGGCTAAGTGTTTGTCCGACCGGCAGCTATGCTGCTTACTGACCACCAGGGGGCAGATGCTCAATGTAGGAGCAGAAACCACAGGCATGGAAACATGGATCAATCTGATGAATCTCAGAGGGAAGAGGGGAGGGGGAAGGGTGGGAAGAGATTAACCAAAGATCTTATATGCATACTAGAGGCCCAGTGCATGGATTTGTGCACTGGTGAGGTCCATT
>NW_006289718.1:1095030-1099200 GCF_000327345.1 Myotis davidii
ACAGACGAGAGAACAGAGAGAAAGAGTCGAAAGTGAGCAACACGGGTGCCCCATGTTTAAGCTTAATCTTCTCTAACATTTACATCAACAGTACAAAATTTGTCCTCACTGGAGATGGCAAATTCTTATTATCATCTACTGAAGAGTCAAATATTCCTTGTTGTAAGATTCCTATAACTACTATAAAAACATTCAAATGCTTTAGAGAAAAGTATTCCACAAAGTAAAAAAGAAATATAAAGCAGTTTTAATATACATAATAACAGATTCATCAGGGAAATGAAAATTATAATCTTAGCTCTTATTTATTTCTCATACCAGTGAGAATACTAGGTGATGAGTTAATAATGCAGATTTTTTTTCAATAGATGGAGTTACACATATTTTGGTATATATGTGATTTGATATGTATGTTATTTTGTTGTATTGACAGCAAGCTTCAAAACTTTATATGTCAAATTTGCTTAAGGTGTTAACATCATAGGTATTTTTACACTTAAAAATGTTGAATTTTGTGCCAAAAAAGAGCATTTGCAGGATGTTTTAATTCATTATTTTTAAGAAAACATTATCATATACTTTGGAAGCTTATGGTGAGCATGCTCCATCTCAAGATACTTGTGAATGCTGGTTTAAATGCTTTAAAAGTGATGATTTTAATGTGAAAGACAAAGAACATCCAGTCAAACAAAAAAGTTTGAAGACCAACAGTTACAAGCATTATTGGATGAAGATGCATGTCAAACTCAAAAACAACTTGCAGAAAGATTAAACATTGCTCAGCAAACAATTTCCAATTGTTTACAAGCAATGTGAAAGATTTTAAAGGAAGGAAAATGGGTGCCACATCAACTGCACGAAAGAAGACAATGCTCTGCGTTTGGTGGGATCAGGAAGATGTGGTGTATTATAAGCTTCTTAAACCAGGTGAAACTGTTAATACTGATCGCTACCGACAACAAATAATCAATTAGAACCGTGCTTTTATCATGAAACAGCCAGAATGTTCCAGAAGACACAGCAAAGTAATTTTGCTTCATTATGACGCACCATCACACACTGCAAAACCAAAGACACGTTAAAAGATCTTGCCTGGAGAGTATTAACCCACTCGCTGTATTCACCAGACCTTGCTTCTTCAGATTAGCACTTGTTCTGATCGATGGCAAATGCACTTTCTAAGCAGCACTTCAAACCATACCAAGAAGTGGAAAATTGGGTCTCTGAATGGTTTGCCTCAAAACAAGAAAAGTTCTATTGGGACGGTATCCACAAATTACCTGAAAGATGTGGGAAATGTGTAGCTAGCGATGGACATTACTTTGAATAAGCACTTTGATGTTTCTCTTGAAATTATTTTGTTTTCTTTGATTAGAAAATCTGCCATTACTAACCAGTACACCTAGTATTTGGACATAGGACCTTTAATGAGGTGATTAAGGTTAAATGAAATCATAAGGATGGGGCCCTAATCCAATAGGATCAGTGTCCTTAAAAGAAGAGAGAGACACACACCAAGGATATTTGCATGCAGTGAAAAGGCATTGTGAGAACTCAGAGAGAAGACATCCATCTGCTAGCCAAGGAGAGAGGCTTCAGGACAAATCTAACCTACTGACACCTTGATCTTGGACTTTTTGCTTCCAGAACTATAAGAAAATAAATTTCTGTTGTTTGAGCCAGTCTGTAGTGTTTTGTTATGTCCCTAGCCAAACCAATATACCAAGGCTCAGGAAAAATGAAATAAATAGCTCAGAAATGGCTATTTTTCCTATTTGCGAACCAGAAGAAGCCCCCTGGGGCAGGGTAGGGGCTTAGGAGAGGTGGGTTTGCATCCAGGCTGTGTCACTATAAATGAGCCACATGACATAGGAGAGTCACTGCAGGTCTCTAGGCCAATTTCTTTGTTTACTGAAAATCAAAGGAGCAAATAATTGAGCTCTGACACCCTTCCAACTCTGAAATTCTGTGTTTCTTGACAATTGTTTGTAGGCCTTATTTCCTCCTTTGTAAAGGGGAATAAGACTGCCCTAAACAGTCTGAGGAATGTGAAGAGACTCAGTGAGTTCAATAAAGGGCCGTAAATGAAGGAAGGGCTATGTGTGTATCAGATGACAGAGCATGCAGATCTGCCTAGGCTCAAGTCCCAGTTGGCCCCTTCTTCTTCCTAGCCAAGGGGTCTTGGATAAGTGAACTTACTATTTTTAAACTTCTGTTAAGTCATCTACAATATAGGTGAGCAAATATTCCTTATTTAAAGGTTTTTTATAAAAAAACCAAATGAGATACTCTGCAATAAGTCCAACACAAAGCAGAGCTCATCACGTTCATCACATTCTCTGCATCATGTCGATGATTATTACTGGTATTCTTAAGGCCCTAGAATAGTGGCTTATCTTCCGTGAGCTCAGAGCATGGCATTTAGAATGTGCAGGGTCAGCTGCAGTTCCCAGTCCAACACTCGCAGGCAGGTGAGCCTGGGCCAGGCACTTAGCCTCTGTGATCTTCGCGGTTCTGACAATTCCACCTGTTAGGTTATGCCTGCTGTACAGACAACTAATTGAGATAAGGCATTGAATGTGCTTTGTATACACTGTGAAGACTTACTGCTATGAACACAAATTATTTTCTCTGTTTTCTGCCAAGAGTCTTGCTCAGAGATGCTTGAGAGATGGAGAGAGTGGAAGGAATGGAAGACAAATGCTGACTGTAGTGATAGTAGCACACAGATATGTCATATTAGAGCAGAATGAATGATAAATTGGGGGAGTGGAACATGTTCCAAAGTTGTTCCCCCCCAGTCATTGCTAGAATGTGCTTCAAAGCAGGAAAGCTTCGACAGGACCAACTCTGCTCATCCACATAGAGCTGGGATACCTCTGCTAAATAAACACACCTCCCCACAAACAGGCTTATCTACCTTATTTCTATCTGATCCATAGAAGCTAGACTTTAAGGAATTTCAAGGTTAGGCCTGTGGTTCTCAGTTGTGGCCCATTTGCAATATCATAGGGTGTATGATCAGAAGAAGTCTGGGTGGAACCCAAGGCCAGTGGAGAAGGTAAAGTCAGAGCCTCCTAGGACCAAGGGCTCCTGCCCCAACAGTAGCTCTGTATTGATGGGATTCACCCACCCACTCATGCCTTTTCATGGAAGCAGGGGTACTGGTGATGGGTTGGGTTGGAGCTAGTAATATGAGGAGTGCGTGACTGGTTCAGCATATTTCCTGACTCCCATTGCCTGAGGAACACCATGAGCCCAATAAAATTTCCTAAGATTCTACTATTCAGTAGTTCCTGTATTAATTTCTATGAATTATTCAAATGTTTTTGAATGCAACTCGCATTAAAAAGCATACTTTAGTTAATGATGCAATTCATACATATGTGTGGCATATATTTTTTCACAAATTAGTATTTACTATACTTTGTGCAATGTACGGTGATATTTTCTATTCTATTTTCTTTTTTAAATTCTTTATTGTTTAAAGTATTACATATAGTATTACAGATGTCTTCCTTTTCCCCCATTGAGCTCTCCCTGGCCACCTCCACCTCCCAGTACATGCCCTCACCCCCCCTAGTGTTTGTGTCCATTTGATATTTATCTTTCTCCTATTGGCTTATTTTGCTTAGCATAATGTGCTCTATGTCCATCCATGCTGTTGCAAATGGTAAGAGTTCTTTCTTTTTTACAGCAGTGTAGTATTCCATTGTGTAGATGTACCACCGTTTTTTAATCCACTCTTCTGCTGATGGACACTTAGCCTATTTCCAATTCTTCACTATTGTAATTTGTGCTATTATGTACATAGGGGTGCATATGTCCTTTCTGACTGGTGTTTCTGATTTCTTGGGATGTATTCCTAGAAGTGGGATTACTGGGTCAAATGGGAGTTCCATTTTTAATTTTTTGAGGAAACTCCATACTGTTTTTCATGGTGGCTGCACTAGTCTGTATTCCCATCAGCAATGCACGAGGGTTCCTTTTTCTCCACATCCTCGCCAGCACCTGTCATTTGTTGATTTGCTGATGACAGCCATTCTGACAGGTGTGAGATGCTATCTCATTGTCCTTTTGATGTCCATCTCTCAGATGATTAGTGACTTTGAGCATGTTTTCATGTCTCTTGGCCTTCCTTATGTCCACTTTCAAAAAGTGTCTATTTCG
>NW_006289718.1:1099957-1101497 GCF_000327345.1 Myotis davidii
TTTTAAATCTTCTTTTCCAATTTGGATTCCTTTTATTTCTTCTTCTTGTCTAATTGCTATAGCTGGCACTTCCAGTACTATGCCGAACAGGAGTGGTGAAAGTGAGCATCCCGGTCTCATTTCTGTTCTTAGGTGAAATGGTTTTAGTTTTTGCTCATTGAGTATGAAATGGTTTTAGTTTTTGCCCATTGCCCATGATGTTGGCTGTAGGTTTGTCATATAGGGCTTTTATTATGTTGAGGTATGATCCCTCTATTCCCACTTTGCTGAGATTGTTTTTATCAAGAAAGAGTTTTGGATTTTGTCAAATGCTTTTTCTGCATCAATTGATATGATTATGTGATTTTTCTCTCTTAATTTGTTTATGTGATGTATCACATTTATTGATTTGCGGATGTTGTACCATCCTTGCATCCCCAGCATAAAACCCACTTGGTCATGGTGTATGATCTTTCTAATGAAATGCTGAATCCTATTTGCTAGAATTTTGTTGAGAATTTTAGCATTTATGTTCATCAGAGATATTGGTCTGCAATTGCCTTTCTTTGTAGTGTTTTTATCAGGTTTTGGGATTAGGGTAATGCGGGCTTCATAGAAAGAGCTTGGAAGTGTTCCTTCCTCTTGAATATTTTGGAATAGTCTGTGGAGGATAGGTTTTAGTTTTTCTTTGAATGTTTGGTAAAACTCCCCTGTGAAGCCATCTGGCCCATGGCTTTTTCCCCCTGGAATATTTTTTATTACTGCTTCAATTTCCTCCATAGTTATGGGCCTATTCAGATGTTTTTATTCTTTCTGATAGAGTTTTGGAAGGTTGTAGTTTTCTAGGAATAGGTCCATTTTTTTCTAGGTTGACCAGTTTGTTGGAACAGAGTTGTTCATAGTATTTTTTTAAAAACAATCCTTTGTATCTCTATGGGGTTTGTTGTTATTTCACCTCTTTCTTTCATTTCTGATTTTGCTTTTTTAGGTCCTCTTTCTCTTCTTCTTGGTGAGCCTGGCTAGAGGTTCATCAGTCTTCTTTATCCTTTCAAAGAACAAATTCTTGGTTTTAGTGATTTTTTTTGTATTTTTTTTGTCTCTATGTCATTTATTTCCACTCTAATCTTTATTATTTCCCTCCTTCTGCTCACTCTGGGTTTTTCTTGTTGCTCTCTTTCTGATTCTTTAAGTTATGGAGTTAGATAATTTATTACCAATTTATTGTGTGTGTGTGTGTGTGTGTGTGTGTGTGTAGGCCTGTAAAGCTATGAACTTCCCTTGCAGGACTGCTTTCACTGTGTCCCATAGATGTTCGATTGTTGTGTTTTCATTGTCATTTGTTCCCATGATGTTTTTTTATTTCTTCTTTGATCTCTTTGGTAACCCAATCATTCTTTAATAACATGCTATTAAGCCTCCAAGTGTTTGAATTTTTGTGATTGTTTTATTGTAGCTTGTTTCTAATATTATGCCATTGTGGTCTGAGAAGATGCTTGATATGATTTCAATCTTTTTGAATTTGGAGAGACTTTGCTTGTGAACCAGTATGTGGTCTATCTTT
>NW_006289718.1:1101717-1108782 GCF_000327345.1 Myotis davidii
GATTTCCCCTTTGATTTTGAATGATAGCCTTGCTGGATAGAGTATTCTTGATTAGGTCCTTTGCTTTGCAACACTTTGTATACTTCCTTCCATTCCCTTCTAGCTTGATATGTTTCTGTTGAGAAATCATTTGATAATCTTATGGGGGATCCTTTGTAGGTAACTCTCTGTCTCTGTCTTGCAGCCTTTAAGATTCTCTTTTTGTTGTTAACATTTGCCATTGTAATTATGAAGTGCCTTGGTGTCAGTCTTTTTGGTTTCATCTTGTTTGGAACTCTCTGTGCTTGTGTGACCTTTTTCTTTCCCAAATCAGGGGACTTTTCTGTCATTATTTAATCCAATAGGTTTTCTAATTTTTGTTCCTCTTCTTGTTCTTCTGGCACCCCTTTTATATGTATATTACTTTGTTTCATGTTGTCCCAGAGTTCCCTTAGGCTCTCCTTCTGTTTTCTATTTTTTTCTCCAATTTCTGTTCAGATTGTGTATGTTTATCTGCTCTGTCTTCTAACTCACTAATTCTGTCATCAGCTTCTTCTACTGTTGAAGCCTTCCATTGTGTTTTTTACTGTAGCTATATCATTTTTTATTTCTCTTGATTCTTACTTAAGTTGTTGATTTTCTCATTCATCTGATTTATGAACTGTATGACTCTTACCCTGAATTCTTTTTCTGACATGTTGCATGCCTCTATTTCATTTAGTTCCTTTTCTGGTGATTCTTTCTTTTTGGGGTTGTGTCTTTGTCTCCCCATTTTTGCTATCGCTGGAGAGCCTAGGTGCTGGGACACGCGGGGTCTGTGCCCATAGCAGTGGGGAGGCGGGAGCATCATGTGCCCCGAGGGTTACTGGAAACCCCAGGCATTGGGATGTGCTGGGTCTGTGGTCATAATGGAGGGTCAGCAGAATTGTGATGTGCCTTGAGAGTCACCCGAGAGCCTAGGTGCCGGGATGGACAGGGCCTATGCCATGGTGGTGAGTTGCTGGGAAGGTTGCGCCCTTTGGGACTTACAGGAGCCTGCAGCCTGGGGGGCTGGAGTCCCATTGTCCGTGGGTCTGCAGCTGCAGTGGCAGGTCTTTGACCAGAGTGGCTGTAGGTTCCAGGGTGGTGTCTGAGGCCAGTTTGGGTGGTGGTGAGACTGGGCTTCTAGTCACAGCAGCTCTCCCCTTTAAGATGGCATGGTTGCTTTGCCATCGCTAGCTGCCTGGGAGTACTTGCACTGGTAGAGGGGGCTCTCCATCTAAGAGAGGCTGGTCTGCCAGCCCCCAAATTTCCTGCAGGATATAGCTATCACACACACACACACACACACCACACACATGTTCACACATTCCCCTTTCGCTCCCTCACTCATTCATACTCTCTTCCTCACTCTTCTCCTGCTGGCCACCATCTTTCCATCCTCTATTCTATTTTTCTTAATGTTGGTCAAGACCCATTAAATTGAACTGATGATGCACAAAGACTCTGTAACCTGCAGTTTAGAACTACTTGAATACTCTGTGGCATCCAGAGATACCGGGGCATCCTGTGAACAGTCATTTGTCTGTATATTTGTGATGTGTGCACCTTCTGAGGCAGGTAGTCAATGTAGAAAATTCACTGGCATTAGAATTAGACCTGGGGCTAGCTGTTTTAACCTCTGCTTCTTCACAATGCCTCTTTTTGGAGAACTTGTAAGGACTGGGTGATTACAAGTATGTGAAAATATCTAACATAGCCTAGTCCAAAGTAGAACTTCCATATACATTAACTCTCTTTTTCTTTCTAACTAAGTTGAGATCCATAGTCTCTGACAATATTTGTAGTTTCTTAAAACACCTGGTCCTGCTATGTCTGCCTGCTAGGTTCACATTGTCTTTGATGAGAATCAAAAGCTTGCTTGTTTAACTGATTGCTTTAAAGGGTGTCTTTGAGATTGAATTTCAATAATCTCAGGGTTGCTGAGGGTACATCATATTGTTTGCACTTAATGGATTAGATGGTTAGGGACCTTGCAACAGAGAAGGATGAAATATTTGGCCCTGGTTAGAAATATTTTCTGGGTAAGATGATACTACACACACAAATCAAGAAGAGATGTTGTCCATCCTGACCAGTGTGGCTCAGTTGGTTGAGTATTGACCCATGCACCAAGAGGCCATAGGTTCGATTCCCAGTCATGGTACATGCTTAGGTTGCAGGCTTGATCCCCAGTAGGGGGCATGCAGTAGACAGCAAGTGGAAGCAGGAGGCAGTCAATTGATGTTTTTTTCTCTCTCCCTTCTCCCCTTTCTCTCTAAAATCAATAAAAAACATATTTAATAAAAAAGAAGAGATGTTGTCCAAACTGCCTATAATAGAAGGGGTGCCTTTAATATAAATCCAGGACAAGAGCAAACTTATCAACAGCTGAGCCAATAAAAATACTGTAGCTATGGGTGAGCAATTAGAGGAAATGCAACTGATCATTCTATGCTTGATTTCAGATTTTTGTGTCCTATGTTTGGTTTTCCATGGCATCCTTGCTCACAGACTGGACTCAGTATAATTTTGTTACTACTACCTGTCTGTGTCCTAGACACATCAGAGAAAGGATTAGGCTGGTCTTCCTAGTATATTGGAAGAAAGGGTAGTCTGTTTTCTTCTTTTCGGTTTACAATTCACCAGTGCTTGATATCTACTTTGTGTCTGGTGCTCTGAGACCCATTCTCTCTAGATACTCTGCTGCCACTTTAGCCACAGGGGATGCATTGTAAAGGCAAGAGTGCCCTTCCATCACTCCTTATCCCATGTGTGGACCCATACTTCCCACTGTATCACAGGACTCTGTGTTTAACACACGTACCTAGGGGGATGAGCATCCTCACTGGAATCCCCTCCTGGACCTGCCATTAAGCCTCACCTCCCTGCATTAAATTAAGGGCCTACTCTTTAAATTCATCAGATCAGAATCCCCCCTTCTCATTTTCTCTCTTACTTAAATCTTGTCTCCTTTTGACACTCTCTCTTCCGACTACCTAGGGAACTCTAAATTCAATTTATCATACAATACCTTCTTTCCAAAAAGGACCCTCTTTATCATGCAGACTAGTTTAGTTCTTTGCTTTAGTTCCTCTCTTACACACACACACACACACACACACACACACACACAATCCACTGCAGGCCCATTATCTTCAAAAACTGTCTTCATTCCTGAGATAAATTTTTTTACCCCTAGAATTTGAAAAGGCTTACAGACTGTTTTGTTTTGGGATACCTTTACCAACTTTCATGCCCACCCCTGAAGTTACTTCCTGGTCTCAGACTGTTTCTGAAGCTAGATCTTGTTTTTCTGTCTCCAGATGGTCAGTTCCTAGAGTGGTAGGAACTACAGAGGAATGTACTTTGTTCTACATAAGACAGAATTGGGCACATGCCTGGGCAGGGTGTGGGGAGAGGGAGGGTGTTGCAGCCTTATCCCTGGTTGGGGGGTGGGGGGAAGGCATGCAGAAGGCAGCCAATCAATGTTTCACTCTTGCATCAATATTTCTCTCTCTCTTTCTCCCTTCCTCTCTCTCTAAAAATCAATAAAGAAAGGACTGGGTCATGGTCATAGTTAAGGGGGGTGGGGTGTCTTAGCAATACTGTAGTAGCTAGAGGCTAATTTCCATGGAGTAGGACTGAGAATCAAATATAATATTGCCCTAAGTGGCGTCCTTCTGGCACCAGGTAATAACAGTTCCTGGATCCCTTGTCAGGAGCTATCCAAGGAGCAGAGACATCTGGCATATGTGGAGGGCATTGGATGCATTAATATGTTATTAGGAGATGATGGGAACAAATATTCAAGCCAGGGACCTGGCTCTTATCAGTAGGGCTCTTGGTGCATTAGGAGAGAAATTACCTCCCACTTGAGATGTGCAGCGTGTGCTCAGATGTGTGAGTCTGGTTTTGGAGTCACAAATGGAGATGCGCGGAGCCTGACAGGGGTGACAGCTTCTCACATATGGAAAACTGAATAATAACAACAATTCCATTTGTGAAGAAGGACTGGAAATTACGTTTTCAGTTCTCATGCAAGGCAGGGGATGAGATGAACAGATTCAAATTGGAGTTTGCCTGGGCTCACTATTTTCCTTTTTAAGTGACAAAGGAAATAACGGTTGATGAAGTTGCCTCTAGGGGATCTGGGAAAGATTCTTTCTGCTATTAAAAAATGAGATTTCACATGGAGGCTATTAATTTCTACCAGCCATTTGATACATGCAGCATTACATGTGTAGCACTATCAAACACCATATTGCCCATCATGATCTGAATGGCACACTTATAAATATAGATTCCTGATAGTCACAGAGGAGTATCTGCCTATGAAAGGTATAAGTTGGCCTTGTTGTTTTTTCTTTCTTTTTCTTTCTTTTTTTTATGTGTTGGAGCTCTGAATATAAGGGGATAAGTATATCATTTACATTACTTTAGATAATTCATATCCAGACAAAACTGGTGTTAAATTGGGGAGAGGGATAGAATCTTTATCCTGGTCTCTAAGAAGGATCAAATATAGGGTGGGGGAAAAGTAGGTTTACAGTTGTGAGTACGTGAAGCAGAATTTATTCTTGTACTATTATTTGCTTTTTACTGTATTGTTTTCCATACAAACAACTGTACGCCTGCTTTTACCCTACCTTGTATTTACACAATTATTACATCTTATTCTAAAGTTACTTTTGATTTTGACTAATTGTAACAGCGTCTCTAAAGCTTGGGGTCTGGAATCAGAGGCAAATTAACATGAACCTGTGTCCTAGCTTGAGTTTTAGTTCTTGCTTAGATGGCGAGTTACCATGGGCTACTGAATCCCATGGCTGAAATCAGCTCTCGGTTAAACTTTAGAATAGAGGTTCTCTCCCTGTACATTGGGTTCACTTATACACTGACGCTGAAGACTGTGATGTGGAGAACCAGGCATCTAAGAGCCAATTCTCCCCAAAATAAAAGCTTACATCTAGACATAATACCAAAACAACTCTTAAGACTTTGGAGACTGAAAAGAGTGAAGCAGACAGATTTTGGAGGTGAGTTGAACCTTGAAGCAAGTGACTTTTATGGAGAAAGTTCCATGGCTCAGCTAAAACTGATTCAAAGCCCTCTGGGTTTTTAGATGGAGGAATTAAAGGAAAGAGCCCAGGTTGACCAGACATGCCAAGGTGTGAGAGGGAAAACCTGAAAAGGAAAGAGCTAGAGAAGAGGAACTCCAAATTCTGTGTCTAAACTCAGCCCAAGTTTCCAGCTAATCCCTGCAGCATGAATGTGAGGGGCACACTGGAAGCATGATGTAGCTAAGGCTGAAAGAACTAAACTGAGGTCTGAACTCTCCCCACCTCAGGTGTGACAATGTAATCTGAGTTTAACCAAGTGAGTTGTCTACGAAAACAAAAACATCAACATTCTTTGAAGAAATATAACATAATCTAAAGTCTTTACAACTTACTATTTACAATGTCTCGGATACAATAAAAAATAACCCAACATGCTAAGAGCCAGGAAAATGTGAACTGGTTTTGTGAGAAGAAACCATCAACAGCTGTCAGACTGTATGTATTAGTTCCCTACGGCTGCTGTAACAAACTGTCACAAACTGGGTAGCTTAAGACAACAGAAATGGATTCTTTCAGTTTTGGAGGTCAGGAGTCTGAAATCAGTGTGTAGCGGGGCTGTTTCCCTCAGGAGACTCGAAAGGAGAATCCTTTCTATGTCCTTTTCTTAGCTTTTGGTTTTTGACAATCCTTGCTGTTCCTTGGTTTGGGGCTGCATGTATCCAGTCACTGCTTCCATCTTCACAGTGTCCTCCCCTCTGTGTCTCTCTGTGTGGTCTCCCTATTCTGTCTCTTATTAGGCCCCATAGTATTTTAAACCTAAAATTTATATCCAGCCACATTATCATCCAATTATGAACACATAATGAAAGCATTTGCAGGCATACAAGGCTACAGACAGTTTAAAATACACAAAGATCCACGTTAAAAATAACTTTTGAAGGAAATATTCAAATAAATAAATAACTCTAGTAGATGCTGAAAGAAAGTTACAACAAAAAATTGGATGATTAAATATTTTGCAAAGAATGGGTATTTTTCATCTCTAAAGTTAAAGCTAAGAGAAATAAAAAGTATATGTTTAATAACCTAAAATTAAAATTCTACACAGTATCAATAAGAGGAGAGTTTGGAATGGAGGATGTGGGTGGATAGAGACACCAAGGGATAGAAGAGCAGGATAAAGTTTTTGTTTTGCCAGGGGAAAGCTATAATATCAACTTTTAAAAAGAAGACAAGAGAAGAGACTAAAGAGAAACAAAATGGTTAGTAAATTGGAAGTTGTAGCAATAAATTCTCATAGTTAAATACTCATAAACATATTGTCTAACGAAATCCTCAAGTTAAAAAATGGAGATTGCAAGGTTAGATTTTTAAAAATCAGTTCTATTTTTTTTGTAAGAGCCTAAATCATAATGAATGGAAAACTGAGAGTAAAAGGGTGGGAACAGATATATCAGGTAAATATTAATCAAAAGAAAATTGATGTAACTGCATTAGTAACCAAAAAAGTAGGTTTTTAACAAAAAACCAACATAGAGCTTGAAAGAGTCATTATATAATGACTAGAAGCCTGGTGCACAAAACTTTGTGCACTCAGGGGAGAAGGGGGGGTCCCTCAGCCTGGCCTGTGCCCTCTCCCAGTCTGGGACCCCTCAGGAGATAACGCCCTGCTGGCTTAGGCCTGCTCCCGGGTGGCAGAGGGCAGGCCCAATCCCTAGGTGCAGCCTCTGGTCGGGCTCAGAGCAGGGCCGATTGGGGAGTTGGGGCGCTGCCCCTTGTCATGCACAGAGCAATGCGGATCGGGAGATTGCGATGCCACCCTCAGTCACGCTCAGGGTAGGGCCAATTGGGGGGTTGGGGCACCGCCCCCTGTCACACTCAAGGCTGGGTTGATGGGGAGGTTGTGGCGCCACCCCCGTCACGCAGAGAGCAGGGCCAATCAGGGGGTTGGGGCGCGGCCCCCTGTCACACACACAGCAGACCCCAGCAGGGGGTTGGGGCTCTG
>NW_006289718.1:1109638-1115334 GCF_000327345.1 Myotis davidii
CCCAGCCGCCATCTTGGCTGGCAGTTAATTTGCATATCACCCTGATTAGCCAATGGGAAGGGTAGTGGTCATATGCTAATTACCATGTTTCTCTCTTATTAGATAGGATAAGAAGTTTAATGCACCGCC
Source organism: Myotis davidii (assembly GCF_000327345.1). Lineage (NCBI taxonomy): Eukaryota > Metazoa > Chordata > Mammalia > Chiroptera > Vespertilionidae > Myotis > Myotis davidii. The sequence continues at coordinate 1,109,768 of NW_006289718.1, forward strand.
CTAACCGGTTTGGCTCAGTGGATAGAGCATTAGCGTGCAGACTGAAGGGTCCCAGGTTCGATTCAGGTCAAGGGCATGTACCTTGGTTGCGGGTATATCCCCGGTGGGGGGTGTGTAGGAGGCAGCTGATCGGTGTTTCTCTCTCATTGATGTTTCTAACTCTCTATCCTTCTCCTTTCCTCTCTGTAAAAAATCAATAAAATATATTTAAAAAAAGAAGTTTGATGCACCAAGAAAATAAAATAAATCTAACCATAAATGTAACGAATAAAATATTCTTAAAATACATAAAGCAAAAGATAAAATATAGGATATATCAATAAATTCCCTACCACAGTGGGGGATTTCAACTCACCTCTTTTGTTTAGCATTAGGTCAAATAGACAAAAAGATTAGTAAGTTTGTGCAACTTAATTGAAGGAAAATTAATAAAACATTGGCAGAGATATTAGATGATTACTATTCCATCGACAGCTTCCAACATTTTTCACCGATAAAGATTTTATTGGATTATGGACTGTTAGTACCACGCCTCCTGACAATTTAAATAAAAATCACAAATTAAAGTATGCAAAATAAGGAGGATGCAAAAAATTACAATATGTTGAAGCCTCTGTTTAGAAATTAAGATGTCCCAATTTCTATTTTCTAGAGGCCAAAGGTAGGTGATTTCCTTGATTGATATGCATAAAATACATCTATATTCTGCACCAATTCTTTAGCCACCTCAGTAAAGAGCAGAAAATGTATCTGGGACCTCAAACCTCGGCACTACAGCAGTGGTGCCTCTTTGATGTGACAACTGCGAATCCGTCTCTCCCCTCCTCCCTCCCCAGTTGATCGCTTCAGCAGATTAGAGCAGTGAGGCTATTTCAGTTCTAACAAACTTAGATTGAAATATTGGCCCCATAACACACAAGCTCCATACTGAAGCAATCTCAATCTTGGTTACCTGTTCTCTTGTAACTACATTTTCTAAGAGCAGTAACTATCCAAAGCTGCAAACACCTGAGTCATTTTGGGTGGGCACATGTGTGGGTAGGGGAAAGTAAACAAAAATTAAAAATCTTATAAAAGAATTTATACAGGGGAGCTGCCAGATTAGAAGATAAAAAAGGAGCAGTCATTTAAAGTTCATCCCTCCTATAGCACAGATTATTCTGACATTAAAGTAGCACCATTGAGCTCCATACTTCTGGAACCTACCCCAAGGTGTTTGGTTGATTTTACCTCATTTTACATTTTTGTCTTTCTCTGATACTAGAACTATCATCTGGGTTTGGATCAGATAGCAGTGAAAAAATGGATAAGAGAAGCTTTGGAATAGTTAAGGCAGGTAACTCAATATCAATATTAAGATTTCTAGACAGAACCTAGAGACAGAACCTAGCAAGAGAACATGGCTACAGAACCAAGATGGAGAACCTAGACAGAACCTGGCTGAAGGACCTGGCAACAGAACCTGGCGACTGAACCTGGCTGGAGAACCTGGAGAACCTGGCTGGAGAACCTAGTGAGAGAACATGGCTACAGAACCTGGCTGGAGAACATAGACAGAACTTGGCTAGAGATCCTGGATAGAACCAGGCGAGAGAACCCAACCATACTGATCAAGTGAACACTGTCTTCGTGTCATTCCTTCTTCGCCAACTCCATCCACAACTTTGGGGACCCCTGGACCTGCTAGGGTTGGACCCCAGCACATCTGTGCACTGTAAGCTCACCAGTTCAATTCCCTGTGAGGGCTCATACCTGGGGTTGCAGGCTTAATTGCTGATAGGGGGCCTGCAAGAGGCAGCTGATCAATGTTTCTCTCATCATTGATGTTTCTCTCTTTGATGTTTCTCTCTCTCTCTCTCTCTCTCTCTCTCTCTCTCTCTCTCTCTTTTTCCCCCTCCTTCTAAAAATCAATGATAAAAAAAAGTTTGCTTGGAGAAACAGGTTATGAAGAAGGGCCAGGGCATGTTCCAAAGAGAGATGTCCCAATTCTTTTGACTATTTTTTTTAAAAGGCACTAAACTTTGTAATGGTAGAAGATAACTGATCCTGGAAACGCAATACCAATAAATATTTCGTTCTACAAACATGGAAGGGAAATGGGACCAAGGCTGCAGAAAAGAGTGAAGAGGATGAAATAGCTTTATTTCTGTCAACTTTTGCAACTTCTTTGTATTCCAAACTCTTTGTAAGAAGCAGAGATGGAAGCCCACATCCAGACAGCCCTCAACCCAGAGCTGGGGCGGGAGTGGAAAACAGTCAACTCCTGCTTCCTAACCAGGAACTCCTGCTCCAGATCCCTGCCTGCCCACCAACCTTCCTCCTCATGATCTCCAGTCTGATTTCTAAAAGATGAATCCGAGTCTCTCCCTCCTCAGCTCAAATCTTCCAATATTTGTCATCATCTATAGGAGAGGAGTCAAAACCTTTAGCCTGGGCTACAGGCCCTTCATAACTTCCTGCCTTGGAGTGGTCATCTTTTCCCATCCACTGTGTGATGTCTGAGAGAAAGGAAAGGAATGCTTGGGGCATCATCAGAGTCCTCTTTGCAGATTAGGATGTCTCTGAACCAGCTTCCTAGTCTTAATCTAGAGAGGACTTGGTGTAGGCAGTCAAACGATTCAAATGGTGATACACTGAATTGGGGGTAGGCTGGGGGTGGGGAATAAAAGAGCATGTTTAAATCACAAAAAAAGATTTCTAGACAAATATTGCCATTATTAGTAATATATGGATGATAACTTATTTTCAATACAACCTTTAGTGGTTTCAATGCAACTCTAGGTTGGTCTATAAGAAAATAAATTTTAAAAAGGCAAGCACTACTTGATATGGGCAATTTGATGCCATAATTATGACTTGCCAATGAAACATCATTCCTGACCAGGTGTACGAGCATTGGGCTAGAGATCACCGACCAGAAGCTGATTTCAGTGCTGTGGTTTGTCCTTTTTCGGTCTGCCTCTGTACCTTCTTGTGATAATAAACAGAGAATGGAAATCTTTAGACTGAGAAACCAAAGAGAATGAAAGAAGACCATCCATTGTATGTTCTTGATGTGTTGTTCCTTCGATCTGCATATACTATCATCCCTTGTGTCTTTTAAAAATATATTTTTATTGATTTCAGAGAGGAAAGGAGAGGAAGAGAGAGATAGAAACATCAATGATGAGAGAGAATCATTGATCGGCTGTCTTCTGTATGCCCCCTCTACTTTGGATTGAGCCCGCAACCCAGGCATGTACCCTGACTAGGAATAGAATTGTGATCACGTGATTCATAGGTTGACACTCAATCAGTGAGCAACACTGGCCAGGCTTATTCCTTGTTTTCTACTATAATTTCTATCTTTAAATCCTGGGTGATGTTTGGACTTAACCCTATGTGTTGGATATGAGGGAAAGTGGAGACAGGTTCGGGTGTGGGGTGAATATATTGCCTTCCAGGGGAGAGGCCTCTGCAAACATGCAGGAGATGGGGCACACTCCACAGGGAGGAGCTGGGCATGTTTGCAGGCCAGAAGGTTTGGGGAAAACATGTCAGTGCATCAACCCAGAGTCCCTCTTTTTCCCAGTCAGCACCCTCACCTGGGCTGCTCAACCTGCCTGTGTTGAGAACTGAACCTTCTCTGGAGCTCTGCTGCTCTTGTGGTCTTAGCCCTGAAGCTCAGTTTTACCTTTCCCTTCCCCAGGGAAGCCTTGTCATTTTCATACTTAGCTTTGAATTGACAATTCATCACCCTCAGCATCTTATTGTCTTTCTAAAGCATCAGGTGTCTCCAGCAACCATTATCCACTTCTGTTTTCCTTAAAAATTCTCATTTTCTCTATATTTCCCAACATCTGACCTATTGCATTCCTCCCACTGGTATATACCATCCCAGTTCACCACTGGTGAACAGACGTTGTTGCAGCTGCACTGCAAGCTTGTGCGAGGTGCAAATTGTGCTCCACCTTCCATGGCAGTGGTGCCCTTGACCTGGCTTCCTAATCCTATTTTAATGTTGCCGTCTAGGACCATCCCTGGCATTATCTCTTGTAAACTGAGATCTCGGGAAAACAGACTCAGCGATAAAAATCGGTGTGTAGGGATTTCATCAGTGAATACTCTGGGGAACAACTGTGGGGAAGGGTGGGCGGTAGGATGGGATAAAGGGAGGCCTGGGCCCAAGAGCTCAGAGGCTGGAGCAGCCTTTCAGCATTGTCCTCAGTTGGGGCTAGGGATCTGGGCCGTTAGGTCTCTGCAGTGAGCAGATATTGGGTCTAAGTTGCTCTGGAAATGGGTGTGACCTTGAGTGACCTTATTTCTTCAGCTGAGGGCAATTCCTGGAGAGCACTGAGAGCTCAGGGCACTTAGAGCATCTGTGGGAAGGGTGACAAGGTGGGACATTTGTGCTCCAGGGAAGGAGACAGCAGATCTTATTAGTTTATTATCTTGTTACCTGTTTTTCTACTTCTCAGAGTTGGTATGAGGAATATGTGTAAAGTGCCTGGCAGAGTTGTTGCTCAATAGATTATTATTATATCCTTACAGTACTTTGTCATGTGTTTCTTCGGATTTATAATCAACCTAATTCTCATAACTATGATTTTGAATAGTGCTAAGTATTTAATTCCTGTGGATTTGCCACAATGTATTACATTATATTTTACTTTGTATATAGTTTTATATTTCCTCAATTATGATGCTGAGTTAGACATCTTCAAGCATCAATATTTTTTTCTAGGCTTCAAATTATTTTTTTAGGCTAGATTCCCAGAAGCGGAATTATTGGGTCAAAACATTTTGACAGGTTTTGATCAAGAGTGCCAAATTAATTTACAAATACATTCTGATAATTTTGCTGCCACTAGTAATATAAAGAATATAAATTTTTCCAAAGCGTTGCCAACAATGGGTATTGTCATTTTAAAAATGTTACTTTTATAGGTGAATAATAATAACTGGTTTTAATTTCTATTTCGTTGACCACCAGTGAATTGAATATTTTTATAAATGTTTATTTACTAGTAATATGTACTCTTTACAGATTATCTATCCATAGCCATTGCATATTTATGAAATATTATTAGGGCATTAAGATAATCAATCATATGGGCTCCTCATGTAGTAAAAATTATTCATTCTATTCTTTATTCAACATGTTTTGTTAGTCTGTAATTTCTCTTTCTCTTTCACTGTTTTAGAGATATAATGTTTTAGATTTTTTTGGTGGTTATATATTTTTTATCTTTTACTTTGTAATTAATCCATCCTTTTATAACTTAGCACATTATGTCATCTAACGAGTCTCATATAAACATTCAATTTTATCTTTTAATTCAAAATTATTTTTGGTTAACTAATTCACTCAGAATTTATCTTGTCTCATGGAATGATACAAAAATACAAATAGCTCACCAGTTACTCACCACCTGGAGACTATTATGCTAAGTGAAATGAGCCAGTCAGAGAGAGGCAAGTATCACATGATCTCACTCATATGTGGAATCTAGTGAACAAAATAAAGTGATGAACAAAATAGATCCGGAGACATGGAAGCATGGAACAGATTGACGAAGCTCGGAGGG
>NW_006289718.1:1115380-1120413 GCF_000327345.1 Myotis davidii
TGGTCTGGAGTGGGGGTGGGTGCAGGGTATAGAGAAGTGGTTCTCAACCTTCCTAATGCTGCCACCCTTTAATACAGTTCCTCGTGTTGTGGTGACCCCCAATTTCATTGTTACAAATTGAACATAATTAAAGCATAGTGATTAATCACAAAACAATATGTAATTATATATGTGTTTTCCGATGGTCTTAGGCGACCCCTGAGAAAGGGTCGTTGGACACCCAAAGGGGTCGCGACCCACAAGTTGAGAACTGCTGGTGAAGAGGGTCAATGGAGAGAAGAAGAGGACATCTGTAATACTTTCAACAATATAGATAATTTTAAAAAAATCAGGTGAACAAGGATGTTACATGTCAAGCTATATATGTAATAGGAACTACTTGATACCATCTTTATATATATCATATATGTATCTTAAATATTTGAATATATATTCAACCCTCATTTTATATAGCATAAAGATAGAACAAGAGTGTAGTGCAGGGTAGAAGACTTCCCCCTAAACAGAGCATACTGATTAAAATTAATTGAACTGCTGTTGAATCAATTCTCTAATTCTACCTGTTATAACATCAGTGTACTTCCTGGGTTGGGATTAGATTTCATGGAATTCCTAGAATTGCTGTGGGTTGGTGTAGAAGGTTGAAAGATTAAAAGGATTAGGAAGATAAAGCCCAGCCTGGTAAGGAGCAGAGCTAAGAGAAGGGCATCAGTGAAGCCAGGGCCCAGTTCTGTTCAATGTGGGTTTTAGTTGCATTGAGTTATTCTGGTGGAGATGAGGTAGATAAACTGATATTGAGAAAGTGTGTGGGAGAAGCACTTGACCAAGTGTGTGAAAGTCCCACTTAGTGAAGTTAAACCCAGAAAGCTTCCCTGTCCCAAGTATCCCGCGTGCCCCATTGCTCTGGAGCCAAAAGGCAACCACAGTGAAGGCCAGCATGTTGAGAAATCATTCTTTCCCCATTGATTGGGAATCTTATATTTAACTCTAGTTACTATCCTATGCTCTGATCAAGCCATTTATTTTTGCACTGGTACCAAACCGTTTTAATTATTGACATTTTCCTGTGTGTTCTGGATTTGGAAGGGCTTCTTACTTAATTTTGTTCTTTAAATATATCTTTTCTTGATTTTTCTTCCAAATTAATTTTACAATAATGTTACCCAGTTTAAGCAAATAAAACAAAACACTCTATTGGGATTTTTTAAAAAAATATGTTTTTATTTATTTCAGAGAAGGGAGAGAAAGCAAGAGATAGAAACATCAATGATGAGATAGAATCATTGATCTGCTGTCTCCTGCATACCCCCTACTGGGGGGTTGAGTCCATAATCCAGGCATGTGCCCTAAAAGGGATTGAATTGTGACCTCCTGGTTAATGGGTCAATGCTCAATCACTGAGGGAGGCACACTGGCTGAACTCTATTGGGATTTTAATTGAAATTGCTTTAAAGCAATACATTAATTGAAAAGAATTGACATTATTAAAATATTTAGACTTTTCATAGAGGAACACGCTGAATCTTCCCATTAGTCAGGTTTTATTTTACATCTCTCAGTAAAATACTCTAGGCTCCTACTCCCATCTCTCCCAATCTAGGTCACATACATTTCCCATTAAGATTCTATCTTCATATTTTATATTTTTTGTTCTATTGGGAATGGTTTTTTAAATCATGAAATGTTCTATATCTTTATCTAGCAATTTTATTGATTTTCAAAAATTAATTCAAATCCTTTTTTTCAATGGATTTTCTGTAAATAGTAATGATTTTTTGTTTGTTTCTTTTCCAATAGATGTAAGTCTTTTTATATTTCCCTCTTATTACTGGTCAGAACCCTACTATGAATCTGTTTGTTTTGTACCTGATTTTACTAGTGTTGTCTCTAGTGGTATCAACTTTAAGTGTGGTGTTTGTTGATTTAAAACAAATGTTTATATGTTGAATGAGATATGCTTCTATTTCCACTATTTGAAAGTGTTTTATAAATAGTGGGTATTTAATTTACCTACTTCTTTTCATCTTTTTATGATAGGATTGTCTGATTTTTCTTACTTGGCATATTGGTGAAATTATTACAAGTTCTAGTACTGTTCTGTTCTTTTCAAAAATAATTGCTATTTGATTATAATGGCCAGGTATTTAAATTAGTTAATGAATTTTATTTGCTATTATAGTTGTGATTTTTATATCTATATTTGTAAATAATATTGATCTGTTTTTATCCTGTATAACTCAGGTTTTGTGTCACTTTTATATCTGCTTGGAATTGTGTCATTTTTAATATTATATGTTTATCAAATTTCAAATAAACTTTTAAGGATTGTTTATTTATTTTTATATTTTTTAGAAAGTTTAAAAAAAATCATCAGTAAGAACAACAAATGCCAGGGATTTTTGGAGGGATATTGTATTTAAAATTCTTTTTTTTTTTAAAATATATTTTATTGATTTTTTACAGAGAGGAAGGGAGAGAGATAGAGAGCTAGAAACATCAATGAGAGAGAAACATCGATCAGCTGCCTCCTGCACATCTCCTACTGGGGATGTGCCCGCAACCCAGGTACATGCCCTTGACCGGAATCGAACCTGGGACCTTTCAGTCCGCAGGCTGACGCTCTATCCACTGAGCCAAACCGGTTTCGGCGTATTTAAAATTCTTAATCTTTATTTATTATCCTACTAGAGGTCTGGTGAAATTCATGCACTTAGTGGGGGTCCCTCAGCCTGGCCTGCACCCTCTTGCAGTCCAGGAGCTCTCAGGGGATGTCCGACTGCCAGCTTGGGGAGTGGGCCTAAGCTGGCAGTTGGACATCCTTAGTGCTGCCGTGGAGGCAGGAGAGGCTCTGCCACCGCCGCTGTGCTTGTCAGCTGTGAGCCCAGGGTTCTGGCTGAGCAGTGCTCCCCCTGTGAGAGCACACTGACCACCAGGGGGCAGCTCCTGCATTGAGCATCTGCTCCCTGGTGGTCAGTGTGCACCATAGCGACTGGTTTTTCTGCTTTTGGGCCAAAACCAGATCTCCAACAACCCCAAAGGGGTCCCAGATTGGGAAAGGGTGCAGGCCAGGCCGAGGGACCCCACCGGTGCACGATCAAGGCCGGGGAGGGACGCGGGAGGTTGCCAGCCTGAGAGGGACCGCGAGAGGGCTCCAGGGTGTTTCCAGCCCGTCTCTCTCAGTCCTGATCAGCCAGACCCCAGCAGCAAGCTAACCTACTGGTTGGAGCATCTGCCCCCTGGTGGTCAGTGCACATCATAGGGAGTGGTTGAATGGCCTTAGCATATCATTAGCATATTATGCTTTGATTGATTGAATGGCCAACCAGACGACTGGACACTTAATATATTAGGCTTTTATTATATAGGATTTAGGTTTTATCTTGTATCAATTTTATTAATTTTTTCAGAATAGTATCAGTTTCATTGATAATTTCAAACATAACAATATTCTTTCATTTTTATAATCTGTATATCGATTGCTAATAATTTCTTTCACTAAAAAAAAAGCTTACTGATTTTTCTCTTTGGTTTTGTATGCCATAGATTTTTGTTCATAATTTTAAAAAAGTACTCAGATACTGGTTTTATTTAGTAATTCTACTGTCCAAAGACAGGAGACACATACACACAAATTATTAGGAAATGGACAGTAGAATTACTAAGTTAAATTAATAATCTGGCCCTGGTTTTCTTTTTCCTTTGTAGATCATCATTTTACTGCAATCTGGAAAGTGCAAGGTTTACACTTGATCTCTGGAATTTATATTTTCCAGGGATATACTCAGTTCAATTCTTTCAACAATAATCTTTAACACAATCAGCTTTTTCAATACAAAGAGTCAAATATTTCTGGCGAAAATATCCCCCTACTCTTTTTAAACTTTATGACTTCTCTATAAAATTTAACTTTTGTTTTTACCAAAGTTTTATATGCATTTTACTTAAAGAATCAAGTAAACCCACAAGGCTTGCTGTGAAGTACATCCCTCTCCCTACCAGCCAGTTCCCCTTCCTGTAATTTTCTATTTTCCAGAAGCATCTATTTTCAGTCTTAGTTTGTAAATCTCCAATTTAAATAACATGCTTATTTAATTGCATCTTGAGTGTTTAGGTGTTGGTATCATCTGCTAGATTCTCATTATGGAAGTTGCTTTACCACTCCTCCTCCCCATTCATACCCCACACACGCATACTTCCTTGTCCCCCTTCTCCCAATTTGGTCCTCTAACTTTTTTACATGTTTCCCTTATTTTCCATTCTTTATCTTTTTGCTCTATATTTTGGGAGATTTCCTTAACTTTATCTTTCATTCTTGTCTTTCCTGTCATTTTAGTAAGGCTTGAGTACTACTCACACTTCCTTCATTAATCAGAAATCTGATTATTGATGTCCTCAACTTCTGCTGTAAAAGAATAAGAGCTATTGAATCCACCTTCTTTGCTTCTTCCTTGTTTACTTGACATTTACATTTTTGTTTTTTATTATGTAAGGATTTCATGAGCCAGTTTTTTAAATTATTCCTTTTCTCCATTTTTAATTGTCTTTGTTGGTGTTCACTGCCTTTATTAAATTTCTTTTTTTAAATAGGGTGATTTAAAGTGCTTTCTAATAACACTTCTGTATTTTTCAGTTGCTTCATTTGCTCTTATTTTATGGAATGTTTAAATCTGTGTATTCAAAAAGCATGAATATTATTTCCTGAACTCAGTCTATCAATAGGATCTACTTCAAAATTTTTAGCTTGGTTCTCCTTTTTCAAACTGTTAGTCTTTTTACATATATATATATATAATATATATAATATATCTATATATATATATATATAGATAGATATAGATATATAGATAGATATATATATAGATATTCTTTTTGGGGGGGAGGGAGCCAAATAATAGAAAACAAACAAAAACAGAAAAAAGGGCCTTCTCTGGTGTCGCTAAGAGGTACCCAGTTATGATTTGACACGTTCAAACACAGGGAACTTTTCTATTCACTTCTCGTTCAGAGTTTGATCCTTAGTCATTGGATATGAA
>NW_006289718.1:1121133-1137329 GCF_000327345.1 Myotis davidii
CTGGAAGGGGAAGGCAGTTGGGGGCAACCAGGCCTGCAGGGGAGGGCCATTGGGGGCAACCAGCTCTGCAGGGGAAGGCCATTGGGGGTGACCAGGCTGGCAGGCAGGGGAGTGGTTAGGAGCCAGTGGTCTAGATTGTGAGAGGAATGTCTGACTGCCAGTTTAGGCCTGATCCCACAGCAGTCAGACATACCCCGAGGGGTCCTGGATTGGAAAGGGTGCGGGCTGGGCTGAGGGACACCCCTCCCCCCATGCACGAATTTTGTGCACCAGCCCTCTAATATATATCTTCCAATTTTATGAGTGAAAGTTTCATATTTTGAGATCAATCATGATTGACAGCTGGAGTAGATTTCATCAAGAGTGTGGTGTATAAGCTGTTTGTATGTGTGTCTGTGTGTGTGAAATGAACTGTGATTCTATTTTCCCTTGCGGGCCTATCTATAGAGCAATCTATTTCATCTCTCATTCACTTCCTCAGAATTTTAGGAGTGTTTCTCAGATTTGTTTTCTGCTTCATTAATGAAAAGGCCATTACTATCTGGCCACTGCCATTTTACTTGGGAGTAGTCTTTTTGATTCAGTAAAAGACATGTTTAATGGTATATTATTGAAAGCATGAAACAGGTTTTTGTGGGTTTTTCCCCCCAGATATGGATAGCTTTTGGAGCAAATCAATTTCACAGAAAGAATTTTACTTGGTGGAGGAATAAGCTTTTGTTACCTTGTGCTGGATATTGTCATAGACTCCACTTGATCTTATTCTTTTTCTTTTACTTTATTTTTGAGCTAGGAGAAATGTTGGCCCAGTAGTGATGAAGAGTCAGGAGGCGAGAATTGCCATCAAGTGCAAGTTCTGCCTAAGCCCTGCATTCCTTCTCTCAGGTTGACCCCAACAATTTCTGTTTTGTAGAAAGAATTGCATGCCCAACTCCAAGTTTGTCCAGTCCTTCAAGCCAGACTGTCCAGGAGAACTTTCTCTGCATTATCATGGCTATAACTGCTGTGTCTAACAGAGTAGCCATTCATCACATGTGGCTACTAAGCACTTGAAATGTGGCTAATGTTACTGAGGACCTATATTTAAAACTTGATTTAGTTTCAATTAATTTGAATTTGAAGAACTACATGTAGCTAGTGATGACCATATTGGACAGCAGAGCTCTTGGCATCTCAGAGCATTCAGGTGGAGAAGAAAATGTCCCTTGCAAGAGTAGCTCTGAGTCCAGATGAGAAGGAAGATGTCAGACAGCAGCTCCTGGTCTTCTGAGAATCCTTGGTTCACAGAAGTAGATGGAAGTGTTGGGTGAGATTGAGAGGTCTTTTGATTTGAGAAAATACAGATTCACTGAAAGAATCGTTGAAATTCCAGCAGGAAAGTACAGATGTTGAGGGATAGATCCAAATGCTCATTGGAATGGGAAAAAACTTATACATGGGACTCAAAGCTACCTCTGAAAAGGGTTGGTTCTTAATCCTTGAACTATTATTTCATACATCCCCACCAGCACTCGTATACCATTTATTCCTGCTTCTCTTGGTTACACAAATGTTTCCTTTAATAAGGTTTAACATTTAGTTTAAGGATAATTTGGGAAAGGAGTTCCCTTGTACTTCACTTAGGCATCTTCCCAGTATCCTCCTGATTTTATTTTTAAATTTGGAAAAGGAGCTAAGTTATCAGTCAGGCTGATAAAATGATTAGTTTGATCATCTGAGAAGTGAGAGCTTGTGAAAGGCATTTGTTTGAGCTCTCCACTTAATCTTGACAGCACCTTGCCATCTGACACTCAATTTAATCTTAAATTGAGGGAGAAAGTAGAATAGGAGGGGTGTGGGTGTCATTTGTTATCACCTCAAAGACAGGGTCACCTCTGTCTTCATCTGCTTGAGAACTCCTATCCCATTCAGATTCTGCAGTCTCCGGTCATTTTAACCTGAAACTCATCTCAGCAAAACAACTTCCCACCCTGCTTCACCTTAATCAGATTCTTTTTAAGTAAGAAAGATGAGGTCCATGATTCCATCCTCAAAACTCCATCCATTTGGCACTGTGGCCAGCTGTCAAACAGTCCATAGTTTTGCTGTCAATGAGTTCTGTAAAACCGGTGCCATACCAGGATGGCCTTATTTGCTTTCTGCTTAAAGTAGAAAAATTGAATTTAGAAAGGTTTCCCTAATCTGGATCTGTGCAATATATAATAAACTTCTTACATCTGTCACCATCAGCATTCTCCTTGCTGTCTTTGCTTTTATGTTTCAAAGAGGAAAGACAAGGGTGCCCTTTCTTTCTCTTCTTATTCAAGCGCTATCTGGGGACAGTGAGCCCTGGAGATTAGTGACATCTTCCCAGCTGGGATGATGGGGGACCGGAACTAATGTAGGATTGCCCTCTATACTAGCCGCATTCCATCCTTATTAACTCTAAGGCGCAGCTCTTGATCTGGACGCCTGTGCATGTTTGGAAACTTTTCAGATTGTAAAATAAAAGTTAAGCTTAAAGCTCTCTGAACATCCTCCTTATTGATGACATTGATGATCTCCTAAAGATGTTTTTGAAGTAGGGACTGAAGCCTGCTTGCACCAGAGTCACCTTCCATACTAGTTAAAATGCAGACTCCCAGGTCCACGCCAGGCCCTACTAAACCAGAATCTCTGAGTTTGAGCCCCCATCTGTATGTTCACACCTCCTCAGGTGGTTTTTATGCTTTTTGAGAACAAATGTAAAGAAGTAATGTTGTCAAATAGCTCATTCAATGGTCACTCTTATAGGCTGGGGCATCACACAGCAGCCTTCCCATCAGTAGAGAATGGACCAGTGGAGATTAAAGCATAAAGTAAAGGAACACAAGTGGCACAATGTTTAATTCTGTGGCATTATTTACTTGCTGTGGGACAATAAGGAGTCATTTAGTCTCCCTGACTTGCATTCCTTATTTCTAAACACTTGCTTCACAGGCTTGATGAGGTATGACTATAAATCACCTGGCACAGAGCGAGCACTTGGTTAACATTTTTCATTATGATTTCTCAATGGATGCTATGTTTGAAAAAAAAGACTATGTATGAAACAACTTCATTCTCCAAAGCAATAATTTATTTATTCATCAAAGACATGTACACCTGCCAGTTAGGGTTCTGATGAGATTAAGTTCTCTCAGTGTTGTCATTCCTGCCAGTTGCAAAGGAGTTTAGTGTCTCAGCATAATATTGCCCTTTGGTTTTTTTGAAATATTCAAATAGCTTCTCTACCCCCTTGACTACAACCTTTGTTAGTTCGTACTGGAACCTAAAACTGGTTGGCAGCTACACAACTCTAGGCTCATATTTAGCTAACAGGGGCCAACTGTCTTCCATGTCCTATAGTTAGGAGGACAATTCAAGAGGGTTCAATTCCATGCTCACTCTCTGTTAGGGCTGTTCCTATATCGTGTTCTCTCTGTGTTAGGGCTGTCAGATGAGCATTACTCATCCTTCTTCCCTGAAACATGTTGGTGATTTGGGGGTTTATTTTTCTCTCCAGAAATATCTTTCCTCATCATTAATAAGTTAATCCTTGGAGTTGGATTCACCTGCCAGGAGGGAGGGGTGTTGGAGTGCCTGGGGATCTGGCTCCTACTTTATGGAGAAGTCTGAACTATCAGAAGGCATGTCCTGATGGGTGCTTATATGCTCCAGGCTTTCTCAGAGATGCCTGGGAGACTGAGGGGCAGGGGGACTGGTGTGGGGGAAGATGACCCATAAGATCTGCACTTCTTAGCCCTCTTCAACCACATCAGCTCTGCATGGAATCCATTCCATATTTTAGTAACCATGTATAAAATTGAGAAAAGTGTCATTGTAAACATTGAACAACAATCTTTGAAAATTACTGATGTAGTAAACATATTGAAGTTTGAATTATAGCTGAGCAAACTGATATAGGGAGCAAGGATACAGCCCTTGTAAACATTTATGTACCCAACATAGGAGCACCTAAATATATAAAGCAAATCTTGATGGACATAAAGGGAGAGATCGACAGTATTACACTTACAGTAGGGGGTTTTAACATCCCATTGACATCAATGGATAGATTTTCCTTGGAGAAAATCAGCAAGGAAATAGTGGCCTTAAATAACACACTGGAGTAGATGGATTTAATTGATATCTTCAGAGCACTTTATCCAAAAGCAACAGAATATACATTCTTTTCAAGTGCTCATGGAACATTTTCTAGAGAGACCACATGTTAGGACACAAAACAAGTCTCAATAAATTTAAGAAGATTGAAATCATGTCAAGCATCTTCTCTGACCAAAGTGATATGAAACCAGAAATCAGTCATAAGAAAAAAACTAAAAAACAGACAAACAGATGGAGGCTAAATAGCAGGGTACTAAACAATGAGTGGGTTAACAATGAGATCAAGGAAGAAGAAATCAAAGATGCTTTGAAACAAATGAAAGTGAGAACTCAACAACCCAAAATTTATGGGTCACAGTGAAAACAATCTTACCTCATGAAACAAGAAAAATCTCAAATAAACAATCTAACTTTACTCTTCCAGGAACTAGAAAACAACAAACAAACAATGCCCAAAGTGAGTAGAAGAAAAGAAATAATAAAGATCAGAGAAGAAATAAATGAAATACAGTCTAAAAATAAACATCCAAAAGATCAATGAAACCAAGAGCTGGTTTTACAAAAAGGTAAATAAGATTGACAAATCTTTATCCAGACTCATCAAGAAAAAAGGAGAGAGGACTCAAATAAATAAAATCAGAAATCAAAGAGAAGTAACAACTGACACCACAGAATTACAAAGATTGTAAGAAAATATTATGAACAACTATATGCCAACAAATTGGACAAGATGGAATGGGTAAATTCTAGAGCTCTTTATTATGTTTCACTGTTTCCCTTTACACTATACTGTTTGGAAGTTTCATCAAGATTTGATGCAGGTAGGAGGTTGATACCATGATTCACTGGTGAGAGAGAGATTTGAAATAAGCAGGCTTTATAACAACCTCTTCAAATTATACCAAGGAAATTATAGCAAAATTCTTGGGTTTTATACCTTTGCCAGGGTTATAACCTCTACCTTAAGGTCTATAGTTTCACTTTATGTATACTGTTTTACCAGCCACCCCATGAACATATATTATTTTTACCACATCTTTGTGAAAGGCTGTATAGATTCACTTTTACTGCATAACAAACTACCCCCATATTTGATGACTTAACACCATATTAATTTATTTAGCTCATGGCTCTGTGGGTTGGAAAATTGGGCTGGGCTCAGCTAGGCGATTGACCTCTTGATCTTGGCTAGGCTAACTCTTGTGTTTGAAGCCCACTGCCAGGTCTGCTGGAGCTAGTAGGTCTGATAGGAAGTTCAGCTGAGTGACTCATTCTCACTCCTTCGTTTTCTTGTCTTCTAGGCTGCTAGCCTGGACTTGTTCATATGGTGGTGGAAGAGTTCTAAGAACAAACTCCAATGTGCAAGCACTTGTTAAGTCTGCATTTTTCATGTTTGCCATTTGTCTCAATGGCCAAAGCAAATCACATGATCTAGCACAGAGCCAGTGTGCAGGGAGACAGGGCACATGAGAACTTTGAGTACATTACTGCTACAATTTACCACCCAGGTTTTGCAAAGCCAGTCATAGTGACAGTACAGGCTTGGAGGGACATGACGGAGGGTACCTCCAATGGAGTGGCACTGCGTAGCCATCTTACTTGGGAGCAGTTAGACATCTTCATAGTGTGATTTGGGTACCAGATGAACCAGATGAAACTGACATGACACATCAGGGACCACACACTCCCAAGTTGTCCCCTCACACTCCCATGCTCAACCCTTGAATCTGAAGGAGACACTTGTCAGAGATAGCATTTTAGTAGCTGGTGAGGGCTGAGCTAAGAAATGACTGGTTTATTTTTATCTTCCTTCACTGTGCCCCTAGGCTGGCATGGCCTGGAGAAAGAGCTGCTTCATCCATTAGGATTCCTACAGCCCTTAAAATACCTTGGCAAAGGCACCTGCAGCCCTCTCTACTCACTGTCATTCCAAATGGCCACTAGGTTAATCATGCTTATCTCTGAAATTAGACGATGGTATCATCACACAAACTCTCTGAGGTCATAAGCTTTAGGTTTAATATTCTTTTTTTCTTTTTGTCCTATCAATGGTTTCTGTAGTTTCATTTCTGTTCAAACTGTATGTTTGTTATGTCCCATTTTATTTAATGAAGAAAGAAATGCTGTATGGTATCTGAGGACTTTGGTATCTGGTATCAAGTTGGACACACATAAGGCTATAACCCATTACTTAGTGCTGGTTGTCCTGGGAATCTACAATAAAGAGTCTGGTGGGAACATTTTTTTTTTTAAGTGCTCCTTTTCCTCCTGTAATTTTAGTTTAAAAGATGGCATAATAATAAAATTCATCTAAACCAGAAAAACATTTCACCTCTTTATAAATATCTTAAGAAATAGCATGGTAATACTTTTATACCCTGAAACTTGAGGCTCAGAGCAAGAGATTCCAGGGGAATGAGGTGATCATGCCTGTCAGGGCTCAGCTTTGCTTACCGCCGCCGTCATCAGATTCTGGATTTGGCCTTCGGTGACTCCAGTTTTGATTTCACAGGCCTTGTGCACAGCCCTCTTTTGTTTATGTGGCTTTCTTACACTTTCCACAGATATTGTTAATTAAGGGTTTGAGGATGACAGGTTTTTGTTCTTTAGGGATGTTTGGTTGACATTAGACCATCAGCTTAGTTCATTCAATAAGCATTTTAGGAGTTCCTTCTATGCCAGGGCCTGTGCGAGGCCCTGCCTTTTGGGTATTTAAAATCTGATGGAATTCAGTGGAAGAGGCAGGCCTATGGGCTGAAAGAATATCAGATGATGAAGTCACCATGAAGAAGTATCTCAAAGAAGTGTATTCATTTTTGTGGGGGGCAGGAGATCACAGAGGTGATATTTGAGGAATGTTTTGGAAAATGATCATTGAAGGTCATTCCATCTGCCTTGCTGAAAACTGAGGCCTAAAGATTGAATGAATTATTATGTCTGGAGAAATGAAGGACTAGATAGTTTATAAACTACCAAAATATCCTTGGCAAAATATCTAAACTAACTATGCTTGACAAAATGTTGAATATGTCATAATCTATAATAATAAAGCATAATATGCAAATCGACCGAATGGCCAAATGGTGGAACGACCATCTGGATGACCGCTGGTGTCAGGCCAGCCAAGGAGGGTGTGATGAAATTGATTGGGGACCCGGCCTTCGCCCCATTATAGCACTACAGAGGGAGGCCCAGGCCACAAACTGGCGGGCTGTGGTAGTGGGTGGGGCCTCCCTCTGTGGGGCATGATCGATCGCATGATCACCCTGCTGAGGGAGGCCCAGGCCACTGGTGGGCAGGGTGATTAATCAGGGGGCTCCATGATTGCCCCAAAGAGGGAGGCCCAGGCTACTCAGCCAGCGGCACTGCGGCAGATAGCCTGGGCCTCCCTGTGCAGTGTGATCCATCACAGAGCCCCAGCTGGGTGGGCAGGGCCTACCTCTTTGGGTTTATCAATTGTGGGTCTCCCGGACTGTGAGAGGGCACAGGCTGGGCTGAGGGACATCGCCCGCCCCCAGTGCATGAATTTCATGCACCAGGCCTCTAGTTTTTAATAAAAGGATGAGCAAAAGTAAGGGAATTTCTCCAAGGTTAAGGATGGAACAGGAGTAGGAGTCCAAAGAGATAAGTGAGAGCTGAAGTTTCTGCCTGTTTTACTACCAGCTACCAATAAATTCCAGGTGACCAGAAGCTCTGGCTTCGGTAGCAGTGCCTTTGTTTAAGGGAGGCAGGCAAAAAGGCCTGCACAGGGAGGGAGGCCAGTTGGGACTCCTAAGTAGAGCTGAAGAACAACATCCTCGGGGGAAATGGTGAACTAGAAAAGACACAGAAGCTTGGCTGATTTAGACTTGCTATTGATGGGTGGCGAACATGACAATGAACCAGCTATAACATAGATTTAGGACCTGAATTCATAGTATTTGGGTGGCCTGCATAAGCACAAGCTGAGGATTTTTTTTTTAATATATTTTATTGATTTTTTACAGAGAGGAAGAGAGAGAGATAGAGAATTAGAAACATCAATGAGAGAGAAACATCGACCAGCTGCCTCCTGCACATCCCCCACTGGGGAAGTGCCCACAACCCAGGTACATGCCCTTGACCGGAATCGAACCCGGGACCTTTCAGTCCGCAGGCCGACGCTCTATCCACTGAGCCAAACCGGTTTCGGCACAAGCTGAGGATTTTAATGTAAAGCATACCTGGTAGATATGAACATACATCTCCAGAGGAATCCACATCCAATCCATACTCTAAAGAATTCTCACAGACTAAGTCTCAATGAACATGAACTCATAAGTGTAAATAACAAAATGTACAAGGAAACAAAACATCATGAGTGAGAGGTAATAGGAACAGCCAGTTATAGCAATGACCTCACATATTTAACATGTTTAATATATTAAAAAAAATAAAAGAGTAAAATGAAAATCTGAATTAGAAGCAAGAGACTGTAAAAAGTGACCTGACATGAAATAAAGTACTAAATGGAATGTCTGAAAATTAAAAAAAAGAATTATTGAAATTTAAAATTCAATAAAATAATAGCCTTAAAGTAAAAATGCAGAAATCTATCAATTGAGGAAGGGATAAATAAGCTGTGGTATATTAATACAATGGAACATTACAATACAATGGAATAGAGCAAATTACTTCTAATGAAACAACATGTATAAACCTCATAGTCGCATTATGAAGCAAAAGAAGCCAGGTACAGTGTACATGTGCTCTATGATTACATATGTAGGAAGTTCATAGACAGGCAAAACTAATCTATGATCATTGTGGTCAGCATAGTGGCTAAATAATGTGAGAGGGTATTGCTAGGGAAGGGGCATGAAGGAGCAGGCAGGGGTGCTGGGAATATTCTATATCTTGGTATGGCTGGAGCATACATGAGTATACACACCTACCTGTAAAAGATCATCAGGCTGTGCACCTAAGATATGTGCTATTACTATGATAAATGTTAGTTATCCCTCCAAACAAAAGAATGAAAACCTCAATGGCCCTATCTTCCAATTCCATTGACTCCCCTTCCCCCATTCCCCAAGACCAGATTAGACAGCCCAGGAGAAAAATTAGTGAACTGGAACTGAAAAATTATATATGCAAAATTCAGCACATGGAAGCAAAGACCCCAAAATGACAGACATTAAGAGATGTGGAGGCTAGAGTGAAGTCTATGCAGAGCTCTAGAAGATATAATGGATGAACATTTTCTAAGAAAGACACTATTCTTTGGGTTCTGAATGTCTAATGAACTCTGTGCAGGATAAATAAAAAAAATCCATACCTAAACACAGGTTAGTAAAACTGTAGGCCAAAGACAAAGAGAAGATCCAAAAAGCACCCAGGATGAAAATACAGATTGTCTACATAAAACTGTCAATTAGATGAGGAAATCAGTAATATTGCAAATCAGTAAATGAAAGGATGCTACCATCAAAACAAAGCAATTCTCAATCTAAAATATAAACTGAAGGAATGAAGGCAAAATAATAATTTTTTAAAAATCAAGTGAACAAAGTTGTTAAATATCCAGCTATATACGTATACAATAGGCACTATTTGATACCATCTTTATATATATTTTAAATATTTGAATACATATTTGACCCTCATTTTTATATAACATAAAGAAAAAAACTAGGGCCGAAACCAGTTTGGCTCAGTGGATGGAGCGTTGGCCTGTGGACTGAAGGGTCCTGGGTTCGATTCCGGTCAAGGGAATGTACCTGGGTTGTGGGCACCGTCCCCAGTGGGAGAGGTGCAGGAGGCAGCTGATCGATGTTTCTCTCTCTTCGATGTTTCTGACTCTCTGTCTCCCTTCCTCCTGTAAAAAATCAATAAAATATATTTTTTAAAAAAAGAAAAAACTACAGTGTTGTGCAGGGTAGAAGACTTCCCCTAAAACAGAGCATACTGATGAAAGTTAGTTGAACTGCTGTTGAATCTCCCTTTCTCTAATTCTACCTGTTACAAGCTTACTGTACTTCTTGGGTTGGGAATTTTGTCAGATTTCATGGAATTCCTAGAATTGCTGCTGAATGGTGTAGAAGGTTGAAGTCTCTGTTATGTGTCAATTCTGCCATTCCTGATATTGTCAGTTCTTCCTCATGATAGTTATTGAAAATAGCAACCCCATAATAAAATAAAAACAGATTTTATTCTTATAATGCAAGTAAAGCCTAGAGATTAATTAAAAACAGATTGTATTCATTTGCATAATTAGGAAATTATTTGCAGCATCAATCCTAATACATGTGGATTTGTTTGACAAATGTGATGATTTGTTCTAGGATAAAAATGTATCCTTTGTAAATACTTTTGATATTGATAGAGGGAAAGGGATCTGTAAGGAGCAAATGACACAAATGCCTGGCTGCCCTTTGGAGCGCTAAGTGCTATGAAAACAGGAGGTATTGCTCCCAGTCCCTGCGAGTTGAGCAAGCACCCTGCAGAGGGTGCCGAGGGTGGCTGCTGGGAGCCTCAGCTGATGATTCCAGAATCCATTTTCTTGGCATTCTGCTATCACTGTTGTAATGACAAGTTGGCGGTTTTAAATCTTGACCTCAATTTCCTAGGTTTTTTTTTCCACGACCCCACCAATCCTTTTCATCTTAAACAGTCCTTTAATGGCCTTTAATTCCTTAGTGAGTATTTTAACCTAAATAAAAATTCAGCTTTTCCACCTTCAAGAGACAGCTCAGCTCTCACCTTCTTTGTAAATTATGCCTTGAATTCCTGGCAGGATTAACCATATGCTCCTCCACACTCCCCTGCTATTCATGTCTCTCAATTGCAATTATTTGTTTGTAGGTACACAGAGGACTCGGGGATGGTAGAGACTTGGCCAGCCTCTCATTTCTCCACCCCTACTATTCAGGCTGATAAATGCTTGTTACATCAAAATGGAATTATGTGTATTTGAGCAGAAATGTGGCTTAGATGAGCTGTACCTGACGGAGACCATGGGGAAGCCTTAAGCTTCTGTCATGCTTCATGTCTCCAAGTGCAGTTACAATGGCCTCCTGTTACTGCATCTGCCCCCATTAGGTAGTTAGAACGAATATTTGAACCCTCATTTGATAGATAACAGTCCAAGAAGAGAAAGTTTAAATGGCTCACACAGGTCCGCAGTTTGTGCAGAGGGTGAGCCAATGGAGAGGGTGGCAAATGGGAAATAATAAGGAATAGGGTTTCTACTCCTTAGAGAAATCACTTCATTAATTTTCTTTCCACTTAAATCCAGCTCTGCCTTCTCCAGTCCCTTTCTTCCTGGGATCAGAGAAGCAGCCTTTTGATGGAAGGGAGACATACCACAGAGACGCTGAGTGGGAGCTGACCCTCACGTGGGGATCATTTTCCTGCGGTAGCAGCAATAATCATAATCATAATGTCCGCTTGAACTTGGCGCTTTTCTTCTCTTTGGCATAGAATGGGAAATTACCCACTGATGCCTTCGGCGGGGTAGTGGGCTGCTGAACAGAGGCTGGGGCAGCGAAGTGTGTTGATGTGGAGAAATTCTCGAAGCTCTCAGGTTTTAGGATGGCTTTGGTGAATAAGCCACCAAGGGGCATTCAGTAGGCAGGGTGATAAGGAGGAAGCTGTGACATTGTTTCTGTAGAAGAGAGGGTCCGGATCTCGCAGGAGCTGTGCTGTGTTCCAACACTGGGCAGGAAGGCCCCTAAGAGGACCACGCCAAACCTTCAGACTTGAACAAACAAAACCCTATTGTTCAGGGACCCCTGTGATGTTGGGGAATCTAATTTTATAGAGGATTCAAAGCATTGATAATTCTTCATCTTTTTTTCTCCTTAAACAAGGTCACACATGACTGTGAGGATTCTCAGGCATTATTTTCTTAGATGTGAATGGAACCCATTTCTGTGGTGATCTCTGTCCTGGAATAATGCAGTGCTTTCTCCTGCGCAGAAAAGGAGAAATAGTGAGGATTTAGGAACCGTCAAGGGAGCTCTTCATTGTATTTCTTTTGGCAACAAATAGGATATATTTCCACAGCACAAACCTGCCCCAAACAGGTGGCATTTCCTTCCTTTCCCCCAGCCTTAGTGAGATATAATTGACATGTGACATGGTGTAAGTGGAAGGTGCATGGCATGTTGATTTGACACACATATTGAGCCAGGTGCCACTTTCAACTCGTGGCCTTTGTCTCTCAGCTGTGCTCAGGAGTTCCATGAGCACAGGGTCGTCAAATCCAGGTGGGAGGAGAATGTGTTTTAGGAGCGGGTCATCCTTAGTTAGTGCTCCTGACTTCTGCTGTGCATCAAAATATTGATGCCATCCACCACGCCTGATCTGAGTGATCTGAGGCGGGGCCTTGTAGAAGCCTAAGTGGGGTGGGGGGACTTTGGCCTATCCTCTGGGTCAGGGGCCCCAGCCATCCCAATCAGCATGCTCCATGGGGCAGGCAGTTTAGCTGGCTGAAGGCATGAGTGTGGAATCGGCCCACGAGTTCTGCCTCCACACTCCCTCTAGCTGAACGGATGTGTGCAGACTCCCATTCTAATCAGGAGAAGGTGACATACTCCTGAGGGAGCCTTTATCAAGATTTGTGTTCGGTGCCTCAGCCAGCTGCCTGACCCTGGCCTCTGGTTCTTCTGACTACTACTCTACTTTCCCTGGTGCTCGACCGCTCTCTGGCCCTGACCCAAATCCCTGCTCTGTATTCTAGATTATTCTGCTTCTAGATTACCCACAAAAGAGCAGTGAAGAGGGAAGAAAAGAAGGAAGACTCTCTGTATTAAGCACCTAAGTTGTGCTGAGTGGTAGGAAGAGAGCGTTTCAAGAGCTGCGGTAGTACTGTAGGTC
Source organism: Myotis davidii (assembly GCF_000327345.1). NCBI lineage: Eukaryota > Metazoa > Chordata > Mammalia > Chiroptera > Vespertilionidae > Myotis > Myotis davidii. The sequence goes on from NW_006289718.1 coordinate 1,134,097, forward strand.
TGGTGCAGGCAGAAAGGCGGGAGGTGAACTGAGAGAAAAGGTATTAAGGCTTCATGTAGGAGGTAACAGCTGAGCTGAGTGAGGCAGAAAGAATGGGGTGGGAGGAGATGGAGGAATTGGGCAGCGTGGGCAGGCTTGTGCTCATGCAGTCCTTCTGAATTCCTGGGGTATGGAGGTTGAGCGGGGACAGTAAGAGATGAGGCAGGAGAGAGGCTCAGGGACTGGATGGTAAGGGCTCAGTGGGCCAGGCTAGGAAGTGAGGACCAAAGCCAGATGGACTGCCTCAGGGGTAGGGCTGGCCTCCAGGGGGCACTGGAGTTCAAGCCACAGTGTCCAAATATACCTAGCACACTTGATTTGGGCTGCACTGGTATCAGAGGGCCTCAGAATGTCCTGGTGGCAGTCGTCTGTGAGGCTAGGTATTGGTGACCTGTTCATTTGGAGCAGGAACTTAGCCTGTGGCTGTAGGGACAGGACACAGAGTTCACCTGCATGAGAGGGGTGGGCAAGACCAAGCCACATGTCAGAGTCACAGGGAAATGGGCTGGGTTCATGAGAGGGGCAGCCCAGCAGTGTAAAGTGGCCAATCTAGTTGTGTAAACTGGAGTAGGAGAAGTGGTTTAAGAGGTTCACTTATGGAGACCAAGTCTCTAGGCAGCAAAATAATTCCAGATCCCACCTTCCAGTAGAGAGGAGACATCTAAAATGCTCCCTCGCCCACTCGGGCTAGCTCGCAAACTCAGTGGAGCAGAGCTGCAGCCTGGGAGACCGGAACTAGGGAAGACAGAGGCTGATGTGGAGATTTCAAAGCAAAAGTGGTTGATGTTTGAGGGAAGCAGGTCTCTCTTGGTCCTGGATAATGCCAACTTTCTTCTCTGTGACCTTCACAGGTGTGTCCTCTGCCTGGGACTCTCCTCTAGCTCTGCTTTTAGCCAGTAGCCACCAGAGGCCTGTGGTCTGGTCCAAAGCACTAAAATCCCAGTATCTGTATAAGAAACCTCCCCTCCCTCAGCTGACCCCCAGGCAGGAGCTTGCTTCTCAGACGGAGACCTGGGAACGGCTGTCCTGGCCAAGGCTTCCTCACTCCTCTAGAATCTGCCACTGGATAGAGGCATCAAAGGAAATTCCAGCTCCCCTGTCCTGGTGCCTAAATCATGACTTTGTAAGGCTGCCAAGGGCAGTATTTTATGAGAAATCTTCTGATAATCTAATCTGCTCCATTCCACAGAGAGATTTTTTTCATCTCCCAAATACACACATTTTTGGGACATTTACTGCTGATTTCAAAGAGCCACTAATGGGTTTCTTCCCCCCTAATCCTCTGGGATGCTAAAAGATTTAAAATTGAATTGTTCCTGCACTGTTGTGAAGAAATGATTTAAATAAAACACCGCTGCCCACTGAGACTATGTCCTGGACCCTCAGCCATAGCCTGGGGTCCTGTCCACAATCCTGGGCCACCATGTTGTCACCCACCTGACTATGAAGTGTCTGAGCTGATGATGAGTAGAATATTCTTATAGGAGTCCCCAGTCCAGCAGTGACATCCTTGTGTTGGTTTTACTCTCTCCTTCCTAATGCCAGCAGCTGGGTGGCGCTGCCGAGGCTGGCGGTCCCAGGGAAAGGCAGGCCCCTTCTGGAGGACAGGGACCAGCCCTAATGTTCCTGATGTCCCCCAGGACTAGCAGGGGTGATGCCTGTTGTTGTTGCTCTGAAAAACTGAGTTGAATCAATCTGCTGAATAAAGGATAGGGCTATCTTGGGGTCAGGCGGGGTTCAGGGTGTGGGAACTGGTCTGAAATGACACTGTCTTGGGTATGGTGTCTGAAAGGACAGGAGCGAAAGGCGTGTCTGAGAGAATGTGGGATTAAGTGAACCCAGCCTCAGGATTAGGTGAACTGGTTAGAAGGGCTGGCTGCTATTCTATCCCTGCCCCCCAGAAGCCTTTAAAAAATCTGAACCTTGTTACTACATTACTTAACATTTAAACCTACAAATATTTACTTAATTTCTTTTGGTTTGGTAACTTTTTAAAAAGTTGAATTTATTGGGGGTAACATTAGTTAATAAAACCATTGAGGGTTCCAATATACAACTCTATACACATCATCTGCATACTGCATTGTGGGCTCATCAGCCAAAGTCAAGTCTCTGCCACCATTCATCCCCCCTTTTCCCTCTTCCACACCCCCCCAGTGCCCTTTTTCATCTCCTTAAGCTCAAACAGCAGCTGAGAGAGAGGACAACCAGTGGCCTGGGGGAATGCATGGCTTAGGGAGGGACTTAGCACTCCTGCTCTGTACCCTTCTTCCTCCCTGAGACCACATCTTCTCATTCCCTCACACACAGTTTTCTAAGAACTCCAAAGAAGGGAATTAATATGAAAAATAGAACTATTAGTATTTTGATGGTTTCTTTACTACCTGATCCATAAAAAAAACCCAAACAAACAAACAAAAAGTTGCAAAAGAATTGATTTTCTTATTTCCAGATAGGTAAACTGAGAGTTAGAGAGGAAGTCATCCAACCTGAGACACTTTTAAGAGTAAAAGGGGATGTTTAAAATACTCAGAATTGAGGAGAAACTAAGATGGTGGCATAGGTAAACACCCGGAAATTGCTGCCTCCCACTACAACTTCAAAAATACAACGAAAAGACAAAACGGACATCATCCAGAACTACAGGAAGTCTGGCTGAGTGTAAATTCTACAACTAGAAGAAAAGAGAAAAGCACACTGAGACTTTGAGGAGCTGTGGAAGTAAAGTGCAAAGGTACGGATGGTGGCATAGGAACACCCGGAAATTGCTGCCTCCCACTACAACTTCAAAAATACAACGAAAAGACAAAACGGACATCATCCAGAACTACAGGAAGTCTGGCTGAGTGTAAATTCTACAACTAGAAGAAAAGAGAAAAGCACACTGAGACTTTGAGGAGCTGTGGAAGTAAAGTGCAAAGGTACGGAGGCTCAAGAGCGCGCGGAAGGGGACTGGTACCTGAGGACGAGGCTGGGGAGGGAGTCACAAGCTACCGACTGCTCTGAACTCCGGTTCCGGGAAGTCTCTGGGGACCCAGGACTCATATGGGGAGAAACTGGACTGTCTGGCAGCGTGCAGAACTCAGAACTCGAGGGCGGCTTTCCCTCAGAGGTGCTTGCAGCAATTAAATTATCAGGACACTGAGACGCGCCGGCCCCTCAGGGCAGGGGTGAGAATCCACCATAGCTGCTTG
>NW_006289718.1:1138946-1139743 GCF_000327345.1 Myotis davidii
CTCAGAATTACTCACATGTATATTTTAAAGTATTTATTATGCGAGGAATGTGTTTTATTATGTTTTCAAACAAAATAATTCTATTCAAAAATACTTATCTAATAAAAGAGAAACATGCAAATTGACTGTACCTCTGCTACACTCACAAGCCACACACACACACCAGCCATTCAGGACTGAGTATGCAAATAAACCAAACCAAGATGGCTCTGGCCACGGAGCTGGAGCAAACAGAAGGTTTGGGTTGCCCCTGGTGATGGAGAAAGCCAAGAAAGCCTGTCTGCCCTGGCCCGACCTGAGCTCCACTCAAGGCTACAAAGTTTCAATTATAGAAGCTAAATAAATTCCAGATACTGCTTCCAGCCATTGTGGCCTCCGCTCAAGGAGGGTCTGGGAGCCTGGGTTGCCCAAGGCCGTGGCCAGCCTGCAAACAGCCATCAGCCCTTCACCCAGGCTGGCCAGGCACTCCAGTGGGGACCCACACCTTGAAGGGGGTGTGACCAGCCAGCAAACAGCCATCAGCCCCTTACCCAGGCTGGCGATGCCCCCCCACCCCCAGCTGGGACCCTTAAACCATGGGAGTGTGGCTGGCCTGCAAACCACCACAGGCCCCTCGCCTAGACTGTCCCAGGCCCCAAGGAAACCCCCCACCCTGCTCTGGGTCACCCTTCAGGGCAAACCAGCCAGTGCCCACCCGTGCACCAGGCCTCTATCCTATATAGTAAAAGGGTAATATGCCTCCCAGCACCAGGATCAGCGGAGCCGCAAGGCCTCCCGGCACCGGGATCATCATGAGA
>NW_006289718.1:1139800-1148191 GCF_000327345.1 Myotis davidii
TGATAAGGCTGGAGGGGGGCATTTGGAGGCAAGCAGGCCGGTGGCGGGGGGCAGTTGAGGGAGAGCAGGCTGGCAGGCAGAGTGGTTAGGGGCAATCAGGCAGGCAGACAGGTGAGCAGTTAGGAGCCAGCAGTCCCAGATTGCGAGAGGGATGTCTGACTGCTGGTTTAGACCTGATAGCTGTAAACTGGAAGTAAGACATCCTTCAAGGGGTCCCAGATTGGAGAGGGTGCAGGCCAGGCTGAGGAACAACCCCTTCTCCCCCCTGACCCGTGCATAAATTTTAAAGTATTTATTATGCAAGGAATGTGTTTTACTATGTTTTTCAAACAAAATAATTCTACTCAAAATACTTATCTCTATATATAAAAACCTAAGAAACTGGCTGACTGGCTGACCATCCAGTAGCTATGACATGCAGTGACCACCAGGGGACAGATGTTCAACGCAGGAGCAGCCAAGCTTTGGTCACTTGGCAGTGGTGGTTCTCGAGTGATGTACCCGGAACCAGAGAGGAGGGAGTCCAATTCCGGGGTGTGTCACCTGAGAACTGCCCTCTTGCAATCTGGGACCCCTCGGGGGATGTCAGAGAGCTGGTATCAGTCCGAACCTCGCAGGCCAGGCCGTGGGACCCCACCAGGGCACGAATCGTGCACTGGGCCTCAAGTTAAGAATTAAGTTCTTTCTTAAAAAAAATATCAACAGATACAAACTAGGACTATCTCTGGCAAGTGGAGCTGTGTGGTCGCCTGGATATTAAGTGACTTTTGCAAGGTCACATGGCTAGTAAATGGCAAGGCCAGGGAGGCATCAAAGCCAATCTCTGTCCTTGATTTTATGCTGCTTAGTTTTGGGGGAGTAGGTTGCCAGAAAGTTCACTAAATGTCCCAGAAGTTTATTTTCAGGCCCAGATAGACCTCTCTTCCTCTCTTCACACTGAGGAGGAGCTGGGCCATTTCCTTCCTGCCTTACTCCCTGTTGTTGTATGTGTGTGGGGTAGGGGTGGAAGGGCTGAGGAAGGGCTCGGTTACTCCCTGGGTCAACTCACTGCTAGTCCTCCCTGACAGCTCTGTGGCATTTGGCATGATGGCAGACCCTCTCCCTATCTTTGCTTCTGGCACTTGGGAGCCCGAAGGCCTTGAGTCTCAGGCCCTGGCTCCTCTGTGTTTCTTGACCCTTCATTGCTCTCTTGGGTTCTGGATACTGGATCTGCCTTGACCATGAGCCCTCAAGCTCACCTCTGGGACACTGAGTCTAGTTCTCTCCCTGCAAAGCTTTGACTACCTCTCCCTGACCTGGTCCACATGCTGTTCATCCCTGGCTGTGTTCCCTTCACCCTGCCCCCACACCCACATTCACAACTTGACAGTTTTTAAGATTCAATCAACTAGTTCATTGAGCAATCAGGTGTATACCCACCTGATTTGATGAGAATTAGTTTAATGAAGATAATCATGTGGCCCAGATTTTCTGGGGCAGCCCTAATTTTAAGTATTATGTCTCTTTGTCCTCACAGAAACTGAGTACGGAAAGTCCCAGTATGTTGGCATTTAAATGCCATCTTCTATATTGCTTCAGGCACCCAGAAACAAAGGCATAGATCCATGGTCAGACACTGTGCCCTACCTTTGGCTCAAGACATGCAGGTCTCTGTTAAACCTTTATTTTTGGCAGCATCGATAAGCCTGAGAGAGAACAGCCTTTTTGTTTATTTTCAGAAATGTCATCAGTATTGGTGTCCTGTGGTGGCCCCTACTTTCTATAAGAAGTACTTGATTGTTTTCATTGGATGGCCAACGTGTTTCTTTCTGAGTTGCACTGCAATTTTTGTGGTCTGTGTATTGCCAGTCAGTGCCTAATACCATGTCTGTTGTAACAACCTCAGAGATGTAGCTTCCCTGTGAGATTTAGAAGGGCCAGATATCCACCTCTTTTCTGTCTCCTCAGCCTCCAGGGATATGGCACTCCCAGCAAAGGCCCGTCCTTGGCTTTGGCTGGCTTCTTGGCTGTAAATGCCCTTCTTGCTGGCCTGGGGTTGCTTAGTGAGACTTTGTGTCAGGACTTCCCCAAAGGTCAGAGTAGCCACAGTCCTCGGTTCCTGACCCAGGTCCATCTGGTCCTGTCTGGACCTCTAAGAAGAGGGTGCTTCTCTCAGGCCCCATTCCCACCATTGAGGGAAGAGGAGATACCAAAGAGGAAGAGCATTCTGAGTGGGCACAGTCGCCAGGACAGGGAGGCGTGGCACAGAGAAGTGGTCTCCACAGGTGTTCTGAGGATTGCTGGTTCCATGAGCTCCCCACAGGGATCTGTGGCCAACAGAGCAGCATGGGGCTTCACAGTGGCTGGGATGCCACCGGCACACTGATGGCTCTGAGAAGTTCTGCACCAAAGTCACCAACTTTCCCTAAACAATTTGCCCGCAGGACAACTTTTTCATATAACAACCTTTAATATCTGGAAGAATTAGGGTCAAACAACCCTGAGGGTTTACAGCCAGAGGGCCCTGCCTGGGTTCAAGTTCAAAATCTTCACATTCACATGTGTGACTTTGGGTAAGTTATTTAGCCTTCGTTTACTGGTCAGTAAAATGAGGATAATGACTAATGACCTCCCATAGGGTTGTGGTGAGAATTAAATGGTCCTGGATATGAAAGCAGTTGGCACAGATGGAGGGTACTATGAAAGGAGAAGCTTTGTTTCAGTGAAAAACCCACTCAACTAGTGCACCTTGTAAGGAAGAGTGTTCAGAAGCTGTGCTCCCCTTCTTGTGTTTATTCAGGGTTGTCAGGACCAGTACGTTTCCTGTGAATGTCAGCAGTCTTTATTAGCTAAACAATGGAGGATGCTTGTGAATTAATGCATGCTTTTAAGAAAATATTTTAAATTTTGCAATAAAGTATAGGATGGATTAAGTAGAGTGGTTTAGGGTTCAGTCACCCCATCTATAGAAAGAGGCCATGCATTGGAAAGCTGCTAAAGATGCAAGAGGGCCTGCGATGGGCTCGAAGCCTGGGCATGGAGAGGGTGAATCCCACTGCAAGGAGGTGTTAATGGGACCAGACACTCTCCAAGGATCTTTGGATTGGAAGGTTTGCTTTGGAACCTTGACTTCTTTTTATGTGCACATAAGAATGAACCCCTACATATTCCAAATATCTTTTAACGCCTTGGGTTTTTGTCATCTTCATACATTAAACCAGAAGTTCTTAACCTGTACAGCATAGTCCATTAGGTGGAGAGGCAAGGCTAAAGGGTTTGCTTCAAGTGTCCAGAAATTTATTGAAAGTAGAAGCAAAGTTTGTGCGCGTAGGCATATGTGCATGTTTAGAGGGAAGAAAGTTCTAAAGCACAGAGTGGATTTTGGTCTCTGTGAACTGCACAAATCACATTCTGAATAAACTCCCTGGCCAGCAGAGTTCACTCTACAATAGATAATTGGACAGGGGTTCCAGCATTCCTGTGGACCTCCTGGGCATCTGTGCCTGGTCAGAGGCACTTGAATGTACCACATCATCAGCAAGACTTTGGTTCTGCTTGGTCCTCCTGCTCTGGGGAGCTGTATCTTCTCTGATTCCCCCTTTCCTCTTTGGCATGCAATGTCCTTAAAACCTGCTGTGGATGCTGCTATAAATCCTGGGTCACCTACAGGTGGCTGATATGACTTTCACAATTACATAGGGAGCAAGCAATGTGAATGGCAGGTAACTGAAGCTACTTGCATTTCAGCAGATACTTGGCAGAAACCTTTGGTGCCATGCATTGTGCTAGAACCTAGACATCGGGAGGTGATAGAAAATGGAAAAGTATGCAAACAGCCCCTATCTTTCAGAGGCTTCCAGTCCAGTCAATTCAGACAAATGTACAACTCATCTACCTATCTATATAAAAGCTTAAGTGACCGTTATGACTGAGCGACCAGAATGACCAAAATGACAGGCCGATCAGTCGCTATGATGCACACTAACCACCAGGGGACAGACACTCAATGCAGGAGCTGCCCCCTGGTGGTTAGTGTGCTCCCACAGCCAACCTCACATGGCCCATCCCCCTGGCTGGCCCCCTGATAAGCCCCAATTAGGGGGCCTGGCACGCCAATCTCCCATGACCCCTACTCCACTAGTCAACCACCACAGCCCCTCCCCCTGGCCAGCTGGCCCCCCCAATAGGCCTCAATCGCCAGCCAGGCCGAGGGACCCCACCTGTGCACAATTTCATGTACCAGTCCTCTAGTTATAATATCTATATATATATAAAAGCCTAAGCAACCATTAGGACCAGTCACCGTGATGCACACTGATCACCAGGGGACAGATGCTCAATGCAGGAGCTGCCTCCTGGTGGTCAGTGCGCTTCCACAGCCAACCTCCAAGGCTGGCCAACCACCTGTGGTCCCATTCCCCAGACTGGGCGAGATGGTCCCAATTGGCCCCAGTCGCCGGCCAGGTCGAGGGGCCCCAGCCATGCACAAATTCATGCACCGGGACTCTAGTAAGCAATAAAAAGGAAATGACATAGAACTGTGGCCCCTGTATTGTTAGAGGTGTACTCTAACACTAATGTTATACAAGACCAAGCCTGCCCTGGTATTCTTAGTTCTCTACATTTTTTTATCTGACATATATTGATGGTGTGCCCATCATGTGTCAGGCACTTCATGGGGTACCAAGGATCCATTGGCAAGCAAACACAGGGTTCATGGCTAGTGTGGAAACTGACCAAAGTCATCACACGTACATACACAAATGTCAAACTACAAGTAAGCTATGAGCTCTAAGGATGAGAGACATAGTACGATAAGAGAATATTACAGGGGACACTTGACCTTGTCAGAGAGATCTCTGAAGGCTTTCCTAAGGAAACGACACCTGATAAGGAAAAATGGGAGTTAATAAGGTGAAAAGGATAAAGACAGGAAGGAAACACCAGACACTAGGAACAGCATGTACAAAGGCCCAGTGGCAGGGAATAGCCTGGAGCCTGTTAGTACTAGCAAATAAAAGGAAGTTCAGTGAGGCTGGAATCCAGAGAGAGCAAAGTGCACTGGGCAAAATGAGTCCAGGCCAGGCTCTGGGGAGCTTTGTAAGTCAGGTTGGGCTGTGGTCTTTATCCTGAGTTCAATGTCAAGAGTGAGGAACATGACAAGCCATTTTGATCGGGGAGATTAGGGAAGATTTCACATAGTAGGTGGCTTTGGAGCTAATATTTGGAGGATGAGTAGGAGCTCAGTTGTTAAAGAGAGGAAAGATCTTTATGGAAACAGCTGAAGATGAAAAACATGAAAGAGTAGGCGTTTACACAGTGCCTTGGGAATGGTGAGTGGTAGCTACGATGGAAGCTTCCTTGTGTTTGGAGAATGACTGGAAAAGTGAAGCAAGGCCTAGCCATGAAGAACGGAATCCTGTGCTGGAAGAGTTAGGCTTTGTGGAGTGAGAAGTCAGAGCTTTTAAGGTTGTAGCATGATTTTACCTGCAGCCTGGGTCATAACTCCCCAATCACGTCTAGCCTTTGGTTTCTATCTCTACTTGGATTTTGAACAAAGATTGCCAGGTGCCTAATCAGAAACCTAAATTGCTGTAGCAGAAACTATCATTTGAGTCCACCTTTGACATGAACTGTCCTTGGTCTTCACTTTATATTGGGGTTGGTCATCTTGATTTCCAATGAACTGAAGGTTATAGCATCCTAACCCCCAGAAAGCACTGAGATCCAGAGGTTTCCCTCCCCTCTTGCCATCATTTACAGATGAGGCTGCGCTGCTCAGGGAGTTTCCTGAGCAAGCAAATGGAAGCTACAGTTTATTAAGCATTTGAAAATTCTATTTTAAGTGATAGCAACATTTACTTCTCAAGTTTGAGATCTCTTGTCAGTGTGGTTGGTAACTAAAACAATTCTGAACTTTTGAACTCTTATCTTGTGGGAAAAAATTTAAATGTCTTCATGGGTTTGGCAATTCTTGAGCATGGAGAACGCGCCTAGAAGATACTAAATGCTTGAACCATTGCAGAAGTCAGTACCCATTCTGTGAAGGTGTTGTTAAGCATACATTGGAGGCTGGAATAAGGGTTAGAAATAAGCCATGAAAATAAAGCCAAAATACATGCTAAGTGTTTCTTCCTAGGACACATTCTGAAGGTAAAGATATGAAGAAGAGGAAATGTCCTAAGAATTGTTTGGATATTTTATCTATATTTGTAATATGACTTTAAAATGTTATGTGTACTGTTTGAGAGGCAAGGGAGAATTTTCCCTTTGAAGTGGCTGAAGGAAGGAAGACAGTAGATGGGAAGTAGCTTTCATTGAGTATCTGGTACATACAGGGCATGCCAAATGCGGCATATTGCCCATCTTTATGACAACCTTGCAAATAAAGCTTTAATATATCTGTTTTATAGATGTGTGAGGGCGTGCTACTTGTAAGTGGCAGGGCTAAAATTTGAATTTGGGTTTGTTTTCAAGTACCATGCCTTTTTCTTTAATTGATACTAGAGAAGAAGGGAGAGGGAGAGAGAGATAGAGACATCAATGATGAGAGAGAATCACTGATTGGCTGCCTCCTGCACACCCCACACTGGGTATTGAGCCCACAGAATTGAACTGTGACCTCCTAGTTCATAGGTCGACACTCAATCACTGAACCATGCAGGCCAGGTGAGTACCATACCTTTTGCATCATTCCAATTTTACAGACAAAGAAGCGGAAAAAGAGATATTTCAGTGGGTAGGTGACAATGCCAGCTCTCAAGTTAGATTGTCTGACCTACTCACTATATGGCCTTGGAGGAGAATGGGGTGAGGCCCAAATAATCAGAATCATGATAACTAATGTTTATTGAGCACTAAACTCTTCACAGGTTTTATCTCATCTAATTCTCATGACAACCCTATTATTCCTACTATCTAGAGGAGGAAACCGAGGCAGAGAGCCAGGCTAATGTACCCATGCTCTCATAGCCAGTCAGTACTAAATCTGCGATTCAAACTCAGGCAGTCTGAGTCTAATACCCATGGTTATAGCCACCTTGTCACACAGTCGAGCTTTCAACAACCTATCCTGGGAAGCTCTTTAAAAAGCCCTGTTCCTACTGAGACTGATGCTTCTGTTTTCTCACCAACACAGCTTGTTGGGCTAATGTTTCCCTCTATTTCCATTTCATCTTGCATATAGAGATACTGCTAAGCATGTGATATCAGACTGTGGGAAATGCTATCAACACATTCTTTTGGACCATCCCCTAATTCAGAGGGATTTGTTCTAAGCATGCTGGAAGAATCCCACCAAGCTTAATTTACAGGGCCATAAGCCATAAACCATGGTAGCTTTTGGGTAAATTTTACTTATTGACTTTCAGGATAGATGACTCATAAATAACTTGCTGCCTGTCCTTGTCATTTTCTGCCCCTGTGTTTGGGAATGCATGGTTGCCTTAAGTATTTGCAAAGAAAAGAAATTAGATTCTGTGTTAGTGACACTGCTGGTTGTCTCTCTCTGACATCCTGAATATTTTACCCTTTTTATCATCATGGAAATCTTTGCAGTCCTAATAGGACTATTCCTTGTATGGTGCTTCATGCAAAATGACATTATTATTATTAAAATGATAAATATTGTGACTCATGAAATGAAATATTTTTGATCACACTTTAACTGTGGCGAAGCACTTTTCTCGCATTCTTTCAAATGTCGTTATGACCTTATAGTCACAAGCCCACACAGATATGGGTCGTCTGGGCTGACATTTGAAGGGATGAAACCAAGCTAATTCACCCACAATGGTCTTTGATGTAAATTATAAGGGAACAACATTTTTCTGTATAGTAGGTATGCTTCAAAAGAAATTTTAATCATTCCTTTTCACTGGGGCATGGTGGAAGTCTTAAATGATTTTTTGGACATGAGCTCACACAGCTGAATTTGTGTGTTAACATGGCCTTAACTTGCCAGACACAAGTTCCCTCCCTCCTCAGGAGAGAGAGCTGTGCCCAGTGGCTGTGGCACCACCACCATCTGATGGAATAAAATGAAGTTAGGCCAGGAGATCAGGAGGCCCAATGGTTAACACCAATTTAGGAAAATACACTGAATGAAGTGGGCAAACTCCTTTCTCCTGAGTCTGTTTCCCTTTCTATACCTTTCTAGTCAGACCTTTCTGGTCTAACATTCCATGATTCTATGGCTCTTTTTTTAAAATATATTTTTTATTGATTAAGATATTACATAAGAGAGGAAGGGAGAAAAAGAGAAACATCAATGATGAGAGAGAATCACTGATCAGCTACCTCCTGCACACCCCACCCTGGGGATCGAGCCCACAACCCTGGCATATGCCCTGACCAGGAATCGATGCTCAACCAAACTGAGCCACGCCAGCTGGGCAGCATGGAGGATTTTTT
>NW_006289718.1:1150299-1151405 GCF_000327345.1 Myotis davidii
GATCTCTTACCATTCCCCCGCACTCTCCCCCCCCACACACGCATACTCTTCCCTGCCTTCCCTCTGAGATTTGACAGTCTGTTCAATGTGTCTCTGTCTCTGGATCTATTTTTATTCATCACTTTATGTTGTTCATTATATTCCACAAATGAGTGAGACCATGTGATGTTTATCTTTCTCTGACTGGCTTAATTCACTTAGCATAATGACCTCCAGGTTCATCCATGATGGTGCAAATGGTAAGAGCTCTTTCTTTTATACAGCGGCATAGTATTCCATTGTGTAGATATATCACAGTTTTTTAACTGTAATGGACACATAGGCTGTTTTAAAATCTTAGCTATTGTAAGTTGTGCTGCTATGAACATAGGAGTGCATGTGTCCTTTCTGACTGGTATTTCTGATTTCTTGGGATATATTCCTAGAAGTGAGATTACTGGGTCAAGTGAGAGTTCCATTTTTAATTTTTTGAGGAAACGCCATACTGTTTTCCACAGTGATTGCACCAGTCTGCATTCCCACCAGCATGCACGAGGGTTCCGTTTTCTCTACATGCTCGTCAGCACTTGTCCTTTGTCGATGTGTTGATGATAGCCATTCTGAAAGGCGTAAGATGGTATCTCATAGTCGTTTATATCTCTCGGATGATTAATGACTTTGAGCATGTTTTCACATGTCTCTTGGCCTTCTGTATGTCTACTTTCAAAAAATGTCTATTTAAATCCTTTGCACATTTTTCATTGGGGTGTTTATCTTTCTTTTGTTAAGATGTATGAGTTCACTATAAATTTGGAGATTAGGCTCTTATCGGATATAACATTGGCAAGTATGTTCTCCCATGCAGTGGGCTTTCTTGTTTTGTTGATGGTTTCTTTTGCTGTGCAGAAGCTTTTTATTTTGATGTAGTCCCATTTGTTTATTTTCTCCTTAGTCTCCATTGTGCTAGGAGCTGTATCGGTAAAGATATTGTTATGACATATATCTGATATTTTGCTGCCTGTGGCTTCTTCTAAGATTTTGATGGTTTTCCATCTTACATTTAAGACCTTTATCCATTTTTTAAAAAAATATATTTTATTGGTTTTTTTTTACCGAGAGGGAGGGCG
>NW_006289718.1:1151450-1180253 GCF_000327345.1 Myotis davidii
CTATCTTCCCAATGTAATGCTGGATCTGATTTGCTAGGATTTTTTTTTGAGGATTTTAGCATTTATATTCATCAGAGATATTGGCTTGTAATTCTTTCTTTGTAGTCTTTATCTGGTTTTAGTATTAGGGTAATGCTGGCTTCATAGAAAGAGCTTGGAAGTATTCCTTCCTCTTGAATTTTTGGGAATAGTCTGAGGAGGATCAGTTTTAGTTCTTCTTTGAATGTTTGGTAAAACTCCCCTCTGAAGCCATCTGACCAAGGGCTTTAGTCTGCTGAAAGTTTTTTGATTATTGCTTCAATTTCCTCCATAGTTATGGGTCTGTTCAGATTTTTTGATTCTTCCTGATTGAGTTTTGAAAGGTCGTATTTTTTCTAGGAATATGTTCATTTCTTCTAGGTTGACCAGTTTGTTGGAATAGAGTTGTTCATAGTATTTTTTATATAATCCTTTGTATTTCTGTAGGGTCTTTTGTTATTTTGTTTCTTACCGTTCTGATTTTGCTTATTTGGGCCCTCTCTCTGTGCTGCTTGGTGAGCCTGGCTAGAGGTTCATCAATCTTTTTTATTCTTTCAAAGAACCAGCTCTTGGTCTTATTGACTATTTCTTCCTTTTGCTCACTCTGGGCTTTTCTTGTTGCTTTCTTTCTAATTCTTTAAGTTGTAGAGTTGTTACAGAAGACCGGAGGAAACCCACGCAATGTTTAGAGAAAGGGGAGTTACATTTTAATTATAATTATGCGCAGGCCCAGAGAATAATGTGTCTTACAAATTCTGAGCCCCCCAACATGGAGGAAACTTTCCCTATTTATACTTTTTCTAGTTCTTTCTCTTCCAAATTTGGAATGAGACCTCCAGACCTTCTGAGAAAGAAGGCCTGGGTGCTGGGAAGGGGCCATGGGACCCTATCTCAAGGGCTGGCCTGATGTCAGTACCTTTCTATGTGTTTTAGGAACAGACAGATTGTCATTTGTTTTAAGGATTTTTTTTAAATTTCCTTTTAGATCTCTTTGGTAACCCAATCATTCTTTAATAACATGCTATTTAGCCTCCAAGTGTTTGAATTTTTTGATTGTTTAATAATTGTAGTTGATTTCTAATATTATGCCGTTGTGATCTAAGAAGATGCTTGATATGATTTCAATCTTCTTTAATTTGAAAAGCCTTTGCCTGTATATCAATATGTGGTCTATCTTTGAGAATGTCCCATGTACACTTGAGAAGAATGTATATTCTGTAGCTTTGGGGTGAAATGTTCTGAAGATGTTGATTAACTCCATCTGATCTGGTGAGTTATTTAGGATAGGCGTTTCTTAGCTGATTTTTTGTCTGGAGGATTTACCCAGTGATGTCAATGGGATATTAAAATCCCCCACTGTGATTGTATTGCTGTTGATGTCTCCCTAAATATCTTCTTTCAGAAGTTTTCTATGTATTTGGGTGTTCCTGCATTGGGTGCATATATGTTTACCAAAGTTATATCCTCTTGGCGTACCAATCCCTTTAGTATTATAAAGTGGCCTTCCTTATCTCTTTTTATTGCCTTCACTTTGAGGTCTATTTGGTCAGATATAAATATTGCTACCCCAGCTTTTTTTTTCATTTCCATTTACCTGAAAAATATTTTTCCGTCCCTTCACTTTCAGTCTGTGTGAGTCCCTTGTTCTGAGGTGAGTCTCTTGTAGACACCATATATACGTTTCTTATCCATCCATCCATTCTATGTCTTTGGATTAGAGAATTAATCCATTTACATTTAAGGTTATTATTGATAGGTACTTGTTTGTAGCCATTTTTATTCTTCACTAGGGGTCCAGTGCAGGAATTCATGCACCTAGAAAGGAACTGTGGGCTGCGAGGCTGTGGTGGATACAGGGGTGGATCTCACGGAGGATGGGATGCACCTGCTGATGGCACTGAGCAATCGGGACTGGTGTTAGGCACTGGCAACGGGTGCAAGCGGTGGCTACAGCATCAGCAGTGGGTGCAAGCAGGCCCGGCGCCAGCAGCAGGTGCAAGCACCAGGTGGGACCATATGGGAGCAAAGAATTTTTAATAACCACCAGAGGCTCGCCCTGCCTTGGTCTGGCACTCCTGCTCACCTGCCCCACCATCCTGCCATGGCTGACACCTGCCATGTTCTGTGCTCTGCTGCCTGCTGCCGATGCCTGCCATGTTCCATGTGCGCTCCCTGGTGGTCAGCACATGTCATAGCCACTGGTTGTTCAGTTGTACCGCCATTTGGTCTATTTGCATATTATTTGGGTGCTCCTGCACTGGGTGCATATATGTTTACCAAAGTTATATCCTCTTGGTGTACCAATCCCTATATATAGGGTTTTATATATATAGATGCCTGTGTCCCTTCTTCCCTTTCTATTTCTTCTTTTTACAACAGTCCCTTCAGCATTTCTTGCACTGCTGGCTTGGTAGTGATAAACTCCCTTAGCCTTTTTTTGTCTGCGAAGCTCCTGATTTCCCCTTCAATTTTGAATGATAGCCTTGCTGGATAGAGTATTCTTGTTTCAGTCCCTTGCTTTGCACCACCTTCCATTACCTTTTGGCCTGATGTGTTTCTGTTGAGAAATCATTTGATAATCTAATGAGAGATCCTTTGTAAGTAACTCTGTCTCTGTCTTGCTGCCTTTAAGATTCTCTCTTTGTCATTAATGTTTGCTATTGTAATTTCCACATGTCTTGGTGTGGGTCTTTTTGGGTTCATCTTGTTTGGGACTCTCTGTGCTTGTGAGACCTTTTTATTCCCCAAATCAGGGAAATTTTTCATCATTTCTTCAAGTAGGTTTTCTAATCCTTGCTCCTCCTCTTGTTCTTCTGGAACCCCTTTTATATGTATGTTACTTCATTTCATGTTGTCCCAAAGCTCCCTTAGGCTCTCCTCCTGCTTTCTAATTTTTTTCTACAATTGCTGTTCAGATTGGGTGTGTTTCTCTGCCCTGTCTTCTACTCAATAATTTGGTTCTCTGCTTCTTCTAGTCTACTGTTGAAACCTTCCATTGTGTTTTTTATTGTACCTATATCATTTTTTATTTTGTCTTGATTCTTACATAAATTATTTATTTTCTCATCCATCTAGTTTATGAACTATATGACCCTTACTCTGAATTATTTTTCTGACATATTGCATGCCCCCATTTCATTTATTTTATTTTCTGGTGATTCCTCCTTTTCTTCCTTAGGGGATTGTTTCTTTGCCTCCCCATTTTTGCTGTCTGTTTCTTGCACCGGGTACCCTGCTTGGGGCTTGAGAGTTTGAAGACCTTATCAGGGCAATGGTCCAGAAATTATTAGCCCAGAGGCTGGGTCTAATTGAGTCTCATGCCTTTATTGTCTCTGCTCTAAGTTGTATCCCCTTCTCCCATGGATCTGGTCCCTCGGTTGTCTGCTGCAGATGCTCAGGGTGGTGGGAGTACATGCACAGTTCCTTTGGTGTGCAACTCCCTGTGAGGATCCAGAGTCCTCTGGCATGCAATTAACTGTGCATCACCAGCACTGGTGGCAGGGTGGCACCCTAGGTCCTTATTGCAGTACACTTTCAGCCTGGTTTTGTGGCCCCTGGCTGGGCACACTGCTTTGCTCCAGATCCTCCTGGCAGCACTCTCCTGTGGCCCGAAGTGAGGCATGTGCTGGGTTGCTCCATGTAGCTTCTGCAGGACTGTGCCAGGGGCTGGGGAGGAGCAGGTGCAGGTTCCTCTGGGTCACACAGTCAGAGCTCTTCTGCGGCCTGAGTGGGGTGCGCTCTGAGTTATTCCAAGGTAAGCATGTCAAACTCGCAGCAAGCAGGCCTTGAGTTTGACATGTTTGCTTCAAGGGCCTCCCTTCTTAATGCTTAATGTGGAATTAATACTTTTTCTATTACCATCCTCTCTAGTTTTTCTTTAGAAGGAGCAATAAAAAGGAGAATTGAATTTATAGGGTTTCCTACCACTGAAAATATTAAAAATATAATAAAAACCACTTTTTATTCTGTGCCTAACAGTGCCCATAGAGGACTACCAAGTCTTTTGCTTTTTATGTTTTCACCTGCAAGGAAGGTAGTAGTTGTCCCATTTTACAGATAAAGAAGCCGAAGTTCAGAAAGTTAAAGTCACTCACCAAAATTCACAAAGCTACCAAGTGCAAAATAGAGAGAAAACCGTGGTGTATGGAATTCCAAGCCTGAACTTGGCTACTATCTCCATAGCCAGCCCACCCTGATATTTATGGGAGTAGGAGCAAGAGCCCAAAAGAAGACTCATATACCACATGTCTAAACATATAAAAGTTATACTTCATGTTGATCATGTAGGGGCCTTATTTTTTTAAAATGTATTTTTATTGGTTTCAGCGGGGAATGCAGAGTGAGAGAGAGATAGAAACATCAATTATGAGAGAGATCATTGGTTGGCTGCCTCCTGCACACCCCACACTGGGGATTGAGCCCGCAACTTGGGCATGTGCCCTGAATTGGACCATGACCTTCTGGTTCATAGTTTGATGCTCAACCACTGAGCAACATTGTCCAGGCTAGGGGCCTTCTTTACAAAGTGCACAAATGGGTCATTCCCAGACTCAAGGTCAATAGCACTGTTCTCTGACTCAGCCCCCCTGCTTTCCTTTAGCTGCCTTTTGTGAGCTGAGAAGGGGTGTTTCATAGCTACACATGACTATTGGCCAGCATTTCTTTAGCTCCTATATTATTTTCCGAGTGCTGCCATGACAAATTCCCATAAACTGCGTGGCTTACATTAATAGGAACGTATTCTCAGAGTTGTGTTGTGCAGAAGTCTGAATTCAAAGTGTTGGCAGGCTCCCTCTGAAGGCTCCAGGGCACTATCTTTCCAAGCCCCCTCCAGCTACTGGTGGCTGCATGTGTTCTTTGGCTTGTGGCTGCACATCTCCAATCTCTGCATCTGTCTCTAGGTAGCCTTCTTCCTAGTCTGTCTGAGTCTCAAACAACCCTCTACCTTCCTCTTACAAGAATCTTGTCATTAGATTTAGGGCCTAAATCCAGGACGACTCATCTCAAGATCCTTAACTTCATTATGCAGGGGAAGAGCCATTTCACATTTATAGGTTCTGGGGGTTAGGACACAGACATGTCTTTCTGGGGCCACCATTCAACCCACTACAGCCCCAGACGCCACCAGCTGGACTAACTGAGGCCTGGGAAGACCAGTGGATGAATAGAGGCATAAATGGAGGCAAAATGAACACTCACACTATGCACAGGAGCAAGCAATGGATCAGAGAAGGAGGGGAACAATTAGTGGGAGAACTACTGAAATTGACACACCAGGGGCAGGGTTATGAGATGAAAGCACACATTAAGAGACCCACTGTCAACAGCCAACATGTACTGAGTTTCTACTCCATGTGGTCCTACTGGGACATCGAGATGTTTGAGCCAATGCTAGGGCCTAGGGTTTGCAGACTAGGGACAGGAATCACTAAGGGGAAAGATCCCAGAGAGCACAACATGCTGAGAACTTGGTTATGCCTACATAGTGAAGCTGGCAGGCCACTAGGATGGTTTTGGGTAGTGACTAGAGTGGAGACAGGCTTTCAAATCCAGGAAAGATTTTTTTTCATTGCCAGGTTGAAATATTTATTTGAAAAATTGAAAACACAGGTGCAATGTATTATACAAAGAAAGATCTTAATACCATAATAAAAGTATTTTGGAAGGGAACAAAAGCCAGTGGCTACCTGCCCTGGGAAGGTAGGAACTCAGTGAAAAATGTAATTCATTTATAGAAAATATTCTAATGGAAAAGTGGGGAAAAGGTTACAAAATTTACTCAGCAAAGGGTAGAACAATGAACACTAAGGAAGGCAGGGTACATATGGAATTAATAGCATTAAAAGGTACCCTTTGTGGAATGCTTATTGTATATCAGGAGGCTTTGTGCATCATCTTGTTTAATTCTTGCAGCAGCCCTATGAGGAAGGCACAGTTTTCAAAGGAGAATTTGAAACTCAGACTTTCAGGAAGTTCCCTTCATTTCACAGCCCATGAGGGGCAGGACAGGTATTCACATCCTGGGTTGTATCTATTAGTGGCCCTCTCTTTAGTCCTTGCCAGAGCATATGGTTGAAGATCGCCCATACGTGGTAGGGCCCAGCCATTTTCTAGGGGTGCAAGGGGACATGAAGCCAGCCCCTGGGAGAGACATAAAGAACTAGGGTACAGTCAAGTGGGCTGGGGTTTAGGATGAGCCTCAAGCTGCATATTAGTTCAGGAAGCCAGCCGATCACTGGGTATGGATTGAGGCAGAGGTGAGCCCTCACAGCTTGCTCCTGGTATACGGGAAAATGGAGGCAGCAAGACAGGCTTCTTGCAAGGGAAGTGGCCTGATGATTGGGTATGCAGAAACCTCTCTCTTCTAGGAGTTCCCTCAAGGAGCAAGTGGCTTATTTCAATTCTTTTGCTTCAAACTAAAATCAGATCAAGAACAGGTTGGAGGTAAGGAATAGATTTAGGGGTAGGGTGGATGGGCAACAGTGCACCCAAGCCTGAGAAGCTAGAGAGTGCCTCAGAAATAAGGTCGCTGACACACACAGATATGTGTTCACCAGTGTGCACATGTGTGCGTTTATCAGGTCATGGAGGGACATAACTAAGGCAGAGGCATGGGACTCATGATTCTCCTAAGTTTCCCTCTGGTTCCTAGATCCTACCATCTCAGAGTCTTTCTCCTTCCCCTCTAAAAAGTGAAAGCCTATGCAAGTTCAGAGAATTTCTCAAAGTGAACTTGTTAGCACTTTAGTTGTATAAATAAGTATTTTAATTTTTGTGGCGCACATTAAAGTTGGTGGATGGGAGGCTGTCAGAATTCTTAATCATCATGAAATATGCTCTTAATAATCAGTCTTATTAAATCTAAATGAAATGCCTGTGTGAGGCCCTATTTCAGTATTTTCTGAAGTCGCTGCAGCTTTTTTATCTCAAACAGCAACCAGAGTCATTCTAAATCATCATCAAATTAACTATTTATGCTCCCTTTCACCAGCGTTCCCTTTCTCCCCTGGTCTGCCTCTTCACCTCCCACTCTGCAAATCTCATGTTTTATGGATAAGTAATCAGCTTCTGCAGTTTGGCAGAGGACACCCTTGGAGCGCTGGGAGGGAGATCCGGGACCCAGTAGGACAATCCCCAAAGCTCCAGGGAGTCCAGGGGAAGCGCCTCCCTAGAGGACGCTTTAGGAGGCTGGGGCAGGGGCATGCCCACAGGAGCCAGCCTCTTTGGAGGTGTCGGAGTTGCTCCTCAGTCAGTGTCTCTTGGCGGAAGGCCAGTGACAAGGTAACGCCTCATCTCAGTCTCCTTCAGATGTGATTTGGAGGAAAGGAGCCAACCAGCTTTTCAAGACCTTATCTCTTTTGCATTTTTGGAGGCCGAGCAGAACATTTCCAATGCAAAGATCTTGGCCAAAATGATAGTGGCAGAGATGTACAATAACGGGTCACTTCAACGTCTGGACAAGATTATGAAAGTTTCGCCTGTGACTTTCTAAGGAGCAGGGATCAAGAGAGTTCAGAGGCAACATCTTCTGTGTAAAAGACAAATTCCCCCTCCGCTTGCTTTGGGAGAACAATTTGGACTTGTTCCTGGAAGAAAAGGGGAAGGACATGAGTAGTGTGTCATGGGAGTTTCAGAGCACAGACTGCTTATCTAAAGGGAGCTAACATCTCACCGGAGACCCTGCCCCGGACTGTGATCCCTCATATTGTCTCCCCACCTTTGGTGGTATGGAAGTGATTACTCATCTGCTCAGCTAATCTTGGGTGTCTCAACGCCCTTCCACTCAACAGAACAGCCCGGGCCTAAGGCCTCTCTTTATTCAGTCCTTTCTCATCTGCTGTTACCCTCTTCCTCCTCTAGGACTGAAGCTGGAGCTGGACCTTTGGTCAGGCTGTCAGTTTCAGGTCAGAGGTGGCAGATGGTGGCAATCAGATATGAAGAAGCCTTTATACTTTCCTAGGAAGCACCAATTTAGCAATAAGCATTACGGACACGGAGGCCTTCATCCACTTTCCCAACTTGGAAACGGGGTAGTCTCCCTGGTAGAGAGGAGAGGGAAGGAATTGTAATAACTCTGAATGCCACATCCCTGCCCCATCCTTCACAGGTAAGTAAACAAAGGCCAAAGGTGGTGCAGCTATTCCCAGAGTGACCCGTTGTTAGCACAGACTCCAGACCATTCTGCACAGCTCCTGGTCCCAAATGTAGGATCTCTGTGACCGATGAGACCCAAATACTCCTCTATTCTTCCCCAGGGAAGCCTTCCCCAGTGCCTTCTTAACACATCTGGGATCTCTTTTGTCATCTGCATCATCTTAGAATTTGGAATAATTTTCTTCTGTGGTGTCAGATCTGGTTTGAATCCCACATCCACCACTCACTGATTAGTAATCTTGGCCAAGTGAGATAACCATTCCAAGTCTCAATTTCTTATCTTTAAAATGGGGAAAATAATGTCATCCTCACAGGTTTAAATGAGAAAACACATGCGAATTTTTGGACCCAGGGTTGGGGTTCAGTAAAGGCTACTTCCTTCTTTTCTTCCACCACGACAAAAGTCATCAATGAAGGGACAGGTTTCTGGACTGTGTTTGGCATCATTTAGATGCTGCCATTACACAAGATGTTTGAGTCTGGACTTGGCACCACCCTTTTGTAAGCTGAAGTTGTCATTTTATTGAAATGAGCACAATATGTCAAGTTCAGGTATTTTTATACCATGGGGGAAAATGCTTGTCAGTTAAGAACACAGACCCCATCAGAAGGAGTCGGGAAGGAATGTTCCCAAAGACCGATGGGGGCAAACCAGGGGCTCTGCATGAGTTCAGCCGTGCCCTGGCAATGTGATGGTTTCTGTCTGTCTCTGACCTGGCTGGGAGGGACCATAAACCCAAAGCACAGCCGCTGTGGCATACCTTCCGAGGGCCTTGCAGGTGGTCTGCTGCCAGAACATTCCTCAGGCCTGGTTCGTCTCAGCCTCACACCACAGCACCACCCCAGGTGCTTCTGCAACCTTGTAGTCTCAGCTTCTTTCCATCCTTCATTCATTCATCATTTATAAATGTTCCCTTTAATGCTAAGCCCTGGAGAGGCAATGATGATCAGTCGTATTTTTGTTAGAAAATAATGC
The DNA here is from genome assembly GCF_000327345.1 of Myotis davidii. NCBI lineage: Eukaryota > Metazoa > Chordata > Mammalia > Chiroptera > Vespertilionidae > Myotis > Myotis davidii. Next base: position 1,160,599 of record NW_006289718.1, read on the forward strand.
TGCCTTTAAATGATAGAAAGCTACATTGAAATATGTGTAATGACCAAGAAACTAACAAAAACCACGGCATGTCAGCAAATATAAGAAATAGATTTTCTGTTAAAAATTGGCTGTTTAGAAGGGAGAACGCTTTTGCTGGAACCACCTGTGCAGTGATGGATAAAGAATTGGATTGCGACCCAGGGCAGCTAGGTCTAAATCCTGTCTTTTGGTTTTGGTTAAGTTACTTAGCTTGTTAAAGCTCCAGTTTCCTCTTGTGTAAAACTGGAGCCATAAACACTTTCCATATGGTTTCCTTAAGAAGATTAAGTAAAGTCAGCAAGGTTCATGCAAACACTAGGTACAGGGCTCCGTGAATGGAGGGATGGAGGCCGAAACCGTGTTTGGAAAGGCCGCAGAGACGGTCAAAGCTTCAAACAAATCCCACATCCAATGAGGTTCAGGCAGCGTGACTTAGAACAGACGCCTCTCCAATTATCCAAATTAAACTGAATGAAAAATCCACCCTGGAGATGTTTAGGTGAATTTAGATCCTGCACCTACTCTTTAGTATTTTAGCTCCTTCACTTGACCACCCACTGTGTAAAGTTGTTTTGCCTTTAATTTGTCCAACATTTACCTCTTTCAAACTCCACAGGGAACCATTCTGTTCATGTGGATCTTAATTCTTTATTGACACAGGAGTTAGGAAATATATGGATTGAACAAGTGAATCTCTGTGAAGCGTCATGTCAATATCTGCCTAAAGTATCTTCTTCTGGGGCTTATTTAAATACAAACCAACTTGTCCTAACTCCTTCCCTCAACATCCCCTCTGCCCTTAGCCCTGCACCTGGCCCACAACACATCTGCTGCTTTCAGGTGATATCAGAAAGTCGTGAAGTCACAGGTGGGAAAATGACAGTGAGTGTGTGTGTGAGAGAGCTGGGCAGGATCCCTCATCTTCTGACCTTGGCCCAGCACTTTTTCCCTTTCTGCAGTCACTTAGGGCTCAGAGCTCAGGTGCCCAGGTCTGGCATCTCCTTTCACCTGTGCTCTCAAGAGGAGCACACCTTCTCGTCAGCCTCAGGATAGTTCAGCAGAGGCAGCTGCCTCACCCCTCACCTGTCTTGTTCACTGCATTCTGGTACAAGGAAACTGCCCATCATTTAGTTTACAAAGTAGGATCAGTACATCCTACCTGAATGGACTTATCAAAACCTATGATTGTTTTATTCAGCCCTCCCCCTATGCCATTGATGCTGTCATTCTTAAAAACAAAACAAAATCTTTGCAATTACATAGCAATTTATGCATTTCAAGGCATTTTTGCATACATGATTCCGGTTAATCCTCACAGAACCTTCTGCAGCAGGTGTGGCATTATTACCCCCTTTTTTATAGATATAATAAAAGCACAGACTTATGTGGTGACTCGCCTCAGCTCACACAACAAAGCCAAGAAGCACATGCTTGCACCCAGGTCTCTGACTTGGGGCAAGTACTCAGGGCCATGTCTCTGTCAAGGCGCCAGTGATCTTTAGGGAAACTCAAGCGCCAGCTCTTGGCTTATCTCTGCAATTCCTCTTCAGCTACATCCACCACCCCTGTGCACACTTGCGGGCCTCTTTCTTCCAGGAATGATTACGCAGAAAATGGGAGCTGACAGTGATAGATGGACTTTTCCATTTTCTGCTAACGCGGCTATGAAGTCAGAGCCCATTTTAATGAATGTCCATTAAGGTCAAATTTGGAAAGCAGGTATTAAGAGCCATTGCCACTAATTACACCCTGAGAGCTCTATTTGTATTTTCAAATTGGATAAAAAGGTTAATAAAATGGAGCGTTTCAGCACAGGCTGACTCCCGGCTTGCTCTCCAAGTTTTCGGAAATGATCGGCTGCCCAAACTTGCTGAGAAATAATGTTCTGTCTTATTCTTGCCTCATACCTTACAGGTGAGCCAGCGCCCCGAGGAGCGGTTGCCTCTTGAATCCTGTCAGTCTCTGGCAGATCCGATTACATCTGGGACCTTTAAACCCTTAAGAGTACTTGAAGCAAAGGACCCTGGTCTATTTTAATCCTGCTCCTTCTAGAAACTAGAAACTGTAAGGAGAGTCTTCCTGCTGCCAGGTGGCTCCATAAAAGTCGTCCATCTGCTGCTAATTATGGCAGAGAGAAAATTCACACAGCCGAGCTTTCAGTTTATTTGCTAAAGATCTCCAAAGGTGTAACTGCCTTCCCGGATCACAAGGCCATTCACAGCATTACATCTATAGAGCCTGTTAATTATTTAAATAATTTAAAACCTGGGGCGGCAGGGAGCATTTAACAGAAGCTGGGCGGGTGAGATTGGTGTGATGGTCAATCATGGCAGAGGGAGGTAATCTGTTCTCACAGCTCAGACTCTGGACTCACAGGGTTTTGTTTCTCTCCCTGCCATTCTTTCCAGGGGAAACTCAGGTGCAGGATTAGCCCTACATCAGACTTCACTGGCTTTGATTCCCAAACTCCAGTACATGTCTCTTCTATTTGTGATCACATCTGTAGAAGGGGTGTGAGCTCCCATGCCTAACTCAGAAGGCTGCTGTGATCTTGGAATAGGGTCACTTATTAGAAAGTGTATGTATAGAGTAATATACTATGTGAAGATCTTTAGGCCTAATACATAAGTAGAAATGATTAAGTCTGATAGATCAGATGATGAAATAACTTAATATAGAAAAACCAATATTTTCTTTATTCTTGTTGGGTTTTTTCCCTTTCTTACAGGTAGGAACCAGTATAATTTAAAAGCTGATTCTTTAACTGTGTACTCATAGAATTATATATCTCTATTTCTCGTTTACTTATCTATACTAATAAAAGGGTAATATGCTAATTAGATTGGATGTCCTTCCAGACAAAGCCATGGTGGTGGGGCCAAGGCAGAGGTGGTTAGGGGTGATCAGGCCGGCAAAGGAGAGCAGTTAGGGGGATCAGGCCAGCAAGGGAGGGCAGTTAGGGTGATCAGGTTGGCAGGCAGGCAAGCAGTTAGGAGCCAGTGGTCCCAGATTGCAAGAGGGATGTCCCGAATTGGAGAGGGTGCAGGCCAGCTGAGGGAGCCTTCCCCTCCTCTCCATCCCCTCCCCTCCCCCATGCACAAATTTCATGCATTTGGCCTCTAGTCCTATATAATAAAGATGTAATATGCTAATTAGACCGGATGGCCAAATGACCATCTGGATGACCTTCTGGATTACCTTCCAAATGAAGCCAGGGCTGTGAGGGCCAAGCCCCTTGCACGAATTTCATGCATTGGGCCTCTAGTTTCACAATAATAGTTTTACATTTTATTTAGTCATTGGTTTATGGGTCCACCTCCCTAAGCTAGGAGTGCTTTGAAGATGGGAACAAAGTACCTAGTACATAGTAAATGTTCAATATATGTTAAATTGAAGAACCCAGATTTTAAGCAACTGAAACATATGTGATTTTATGGTAAAGTTATGTTCAACATTAAACTTAATAACTGTCAGGTTCAATCATTTCTGACATATTTGATGATTGTGTGTGTGTGTGTGCAAGTGCTAGAATGTCCATAAAGTCCACTTAGCAAAGCTATAACTCCAAGTTGGGTGTGATGAGCTGGGACCCTCCTGATCTGTTCTCTAGATTCTGTCCTTGGCCATCACACTTTTCCCTCCATTAGAGTCTTGTTTTCAGATAGAAAATGAAGGTGGGACAGATAGGTTTAACTGGGTGACTTGGGCTACATTAAATATTCCCTGATGGCTAAAACCTGGAAGCCAGAGACTGGTCCCTCGCTTAATGATTTGCAAAGAAAATACAGAAAATACACAAAGTGAAGCAATTTAACATGAAAAGGGTAGAACAATGAGACAATGGTGAGGTCAGAGGATGGGTCCATCACATAAGGCAAAAGCAGTGCTAAGTTACCCCTGCCTCCCTCTGACCCAATTTTCAGGTGGCATTTGATGTCCTTTAATCTAAATGATACTGTTGGAATACAGTTCACATGGTTTTCCATATATTCAGGTCCCAATAGAGGAAAATAAGTTTTGATAAAAATGATGTGAATCCAGAAAATAAGTCTAAAAAAGGGTTATAAAAGCATTGGCTGGGAAAGTGAAAATATTTTTATTCCAATTTGTCCTATTAGATAAACCTGGTTGCTTTGCTGTTGGTTTTATTTTTGAAGTGTTTTGTTCTGCCTCTGCTCTTTGCAGACTTTCTACTTGTGTTGTTCAGTGCTCCTCTACTCTTGAAATATTACATGTGCACTGAGGCTGCAAAGCAGGCACTAGGTAGGATTCGGCCTCCTTATACCCTAACATTCTTGGGGAATCTCAGTTTTGAAATAATTGCATCACTCTCCTTGCCTTTAGTTCCTCCCATTATGATCTTAGCAGCTCCTAGTCTCGTGATCCAATCCCTTGAAGCCAAGCCTCACCTGGCCTCACTTTTCTGCCTTTGGTCTTTGGTTTCTTTCCTTGATCTCTCCTAGTTATGCAGCATGCAAATCTACTCAGTCATCTCTTCTGACCTGACATCATCCCTGAAAGTAATACTTCTCACCTGGTCCTCTGGCCCCATGAGGAGAATTTGGATGAGACATGAAGTAGACCAGCCTCAGGTGATTCTTCCTATAATCTCTTCCACCTTCCACAGTCCTTTCCATTTTCCACTGTACTGTTCCATAAGCTCCCATGGCAGGATTTTAAAAGCTGATTGCTCTCAAAGCCTTATGTGTTTGATTATAAGAGATATTATTGTAGCTTACAATTGTAAGACTCGAGGAAAATGAAAAGGGGACTCTTAGGAAAATATTGGGAATCTTTGATTCATAATTTGCATATTATGAATTATAATATTGCTTGTTTCCTTAAATAGATGATCAGTTCTCTAGAAGGTATAACTCTCTTGTATCTCCTTCAAGTTTCATATAGTGCCCACATATACCTAGGATTATTAAGTGTTATGAAAGTCATCATAGTCTATGCATTAAATCCTGCTTGAGGGCTATTGCTGCCACAAAAAAGCTGCAGAGAACACACACACTTCTCTGTCCTCATTCCTTTAAGATGAGATACCTTTGTAAACCAAGGCCAGTGAGGTTGTATTTTTGTTTTTTTTAAAGAAGAGTTATTGGCAATAGTTTGCCAGTACCTTAATATGGTAAAATGGTTGCTATTATAGCCTAAATAACTATTTTGGGTGATTTTATATTTTAGCAAAAAAAATTTCTATGATAAAATGAAATACATATACAAAAGGTTTTTTGGTCATTATTTTTTTAACACTCCAGTGTATGGCTTGATGTTTTGAGAAAATACCTCCATTGTCACTACTCAGTGGAACTTTTGCCAAGGAACATTTTGCTTTGCTAAGTGTAGAAACGGCCTTTCTGTGACCATTAAGGATTTCTTGGCAATTCTGAATCAAAATGTCCTTGCCAGAGCCTAATTTGGGGAATTGCATTTTTTCTCACTAATTAACTCCATTGTTTCAATTAGGAAAGAACTATTCCTTCCAGCCCAGAACACTGTCTCTGTACAGGAAGATGGCTTTGAAATGCTTTCACAATGAAGGCAAGGATTTGGACTAAGCTCACCCAGCATCCCTCATAGCCAAATTTTCAAGATGGCTGATCCTATTTTTTAAGGGTCAGTATGCTGGAATCAGAAGGTTATATAGAGATAGAAGTAACATTAAAAGAATAGAGAGGAAGTTAAAAGGATTCTTTTTGTCCCAATATTATAGATAAAGGCTCACCAAGGTCAAGAATCTTTCCCAGGGTCACCAGTTAGAAAGTAGGAGAATCAAGATTAGTCTATAGGTCTATTCTCTCCTTGTCTAAGCAAAGGAGTTCAAATGGAGCTCAAATCCTTATAAATTGTCTCCTTAGAAGTTCAGTAACTAGGCAAGTGAATCAGTCATAAATTCCCAAAGTCATATCAGCCACTTGATCCTCATGGTGCATGACTGAAGATATACTTTGAATCTAAAGTATAAGACATAGTCAGCAGTCTGTGATCTTTGGTTAAGAAATCTAAAATTACTTCCTCTCTATTAATGCATTTTATTATAATTAACATCGATGATGTATTTAATTGCTATTTATAAAAAACGACTTTCTATATGCATTAGGCATTGGAAAAATTGCTATAAATATTTTGGTAGTTTGTGAGAGTAAGTTAATTGCAGTACTGACTTCAGAATGATTTGGAACCTTGTTGATCTGTCGGCTCATTTCCCCAAGTGACTTTGACCCCTGAGCCAGCAAAAAAAAAAAAGTCACCAAAGATACCTTTGCCTTTGAAAGATGCTCTTTTTCTGTCATCCCTATGTTGAAGATTTTTATGTTCAAGGAGAATGATAGAGTGTGAAAGATGCAAGTTGGCTTTTCAGAAGAGGCTCTCAGAGCTGATGGGAGGAGATATAATGTTAAGCTATATTTTCTATTCTCATAAGATTTCCTGACTTACTTCATCCATGGAATATTAACTGAGCATAAGACATGGGATCTAGGGGTCAGACACATGCTCCATCCAGCTCAAAATATACTTCAACAGCAGCTTCAAGGTTGTCAATGAGGGAGCAGAAATCAAACTACCCCTTATTAGAGCCTCATTATACTAATATATTGTCCAACTATTGATTTATAGATTATCATCACAGCTAATAAATTATATTGATTCACTGAATTCCCTATTTTGAGTCTTGCCTGTAAGAAGAAAACTTTCCTTTTTTCTATTTCTTCTGAATCTACACTTGTGAAAACTCCATGTACTGTTCTCTATTTTGGTGTTCCTGGCTTAATTAGGCCAGTGGGGGTTATACTTGAAGAAGAATGCGTGGATGATGCTCCAGCCACTGTTAAAGGTAGTCACCGTGAGAACACCATGTTTATGATATTGTCTCCTATTGTTTGCAAAGTTGCTAGTCTTTGCAGTGCTGAGTTAGAGAATTGGAGCAAAAGTCTCCCCTCCAATATTGTGATTTCTTGTCACTTGCATCTAATACAACTGATACCCAAATCTTTGTTCTTACTCAGCATTTCCTTCCTAATGGTGCCTAGCATTTTGCTGATTTTTTCAGTAGCTGTACATTGATCAATATATGTTAGAAACAAAGATTTTTAAATCCATTGTTTAGTTGGAAAACTTTTTCTTATATATTAGGAGGAGAAGATATTCCCATTTAAAATTTATAGATTAAGTGCTATTTAAAAGATTGGACTATATTGTAAGAACTTGGGGGTTATCAATAGTTTATTCATGATTTTATACCTCAGGGTATAAAATAGTACCTAAAACAGGGAAATATACATTCAAATTCTCTAAATTAAATTAAACAAGAGAAATGACTATGGCCTTCTGTAGTCTTCAGAATACTTAAAATGGTATTTGGAAGACTCTGGGAGATGACAGTGGCAATAACATAGTTTTCAAATATCTATGGAGCCACCCATTAAAAAAATCTCAGAGTAACTAGGCTAGTAAAACCAAAAACACATATACAACATCTACCAAAAAACTAAGGGAAAAGGTATCTCCACATATGCCAAAGATCAAGCAATATTAACTGAATCAGCATAGTTAGGAGAAAGCAGAAGGGAAAAAAGAGGGACTTCTGATAAACTAAGTAATAATAACCAAACTGACAGACACTCACTAGAAACTTCAGCAGGTTTACCCAGGGAGAGCACCCTAATCTGGGAAGGAGGCTACTGGACTAGAATTCATGGGTATGGCTGATGTTGCCAAAGAAATCTAACCTATGAACTTGATATGCATTATCCAAATTTTCCTTATAAGATGATTCCCCCTGGAAACAGAGACTTCTTGGGTAGAATCCAATTGGTTAGGTTAGGAACAAGAGGAGCAAAGAAAGGGAAAAAATTAGGGAAGGGGAGCAGAGTCAGCAGATCTTAGGAAGTGTGAGGGCAAATGGTTCTGAGCACTTCACAAAAATAACAGAAAAGGGAACTGTGGAGCTACGACTCTAAGAACACCTGCCCATCTTCCTTTTAGAACAGGAAAACTTATTTCACTGTTCAAAGCAGCAACAGAAAAGAATTGTAGGCAAATCCCATCAAAATTATTATAAGGAAAAAAACCATAATCCCATACAAATTATTATAAGAATCCAGTCAATATCCCTATAGACAATCAATGAAGCCAGAAAAGTATGCCCACAAAATAGATGAAAAGTATAAATTAATATTTCAAAGTAGATATAAGAAAGTAATAGAAGCTGTGAAAGAACAACACAAATTTGAATTAGAAAAAAATCAGACATTATGTGACTGGAGAAGCTATAAGAGAAAAAGCAGGCTTGAAAAAAAAGATGTATCTAAACTCAGAGAATAATTAAAAATAAGATTAAATATTTTAAAAATGAAGACTGACTGAGAAAGAATACAAGAGTGAATAAACCACAAAAAATTCCTTAGGGGAAATAGAAGATGGAAAAGGGGAAAATTTTAAATCAAAATAAAATTAAGAAATAATTAAAACAGATTAGAGAGAAAGTGATACAGAAGTCAGGCAGTGAAGATTCAATCTATATATATATATATAAAACCTAAGTGACCAAACAACTGAACGACCAGTGGACTGGTTGCTATGACGAACACTAATCACCAGGGGACAGACGCTCAACGCACAAGCTCGGGCTCCTGCCTGGATCAGGCCTGTGGGGATCAGGTAGAAGCTGGCCATTCGACATCCCCCAAGGGGTCCTAGATTGCGAGAGGGCGCAGGTCAGGGCGAGGGTCCTCGAGTACATATATAATGGGAGTTCCAAAAAAGAAACCAAAGCATGGAACAGAATAAAATTAAAAATTATAATTCAAGCAAACTTTTTGAAATAAAAGGCAAATAAAATATATATACTGAAAAGAAACATTTTTTTTTTATTCTGGGAAAATCAGTCCAGTGTGGCAAAATGGCTTAAAAATGAAAAGAAAGTCTTCTCCAGACCATGGCATTGAGCCATTCACAAGAGGGGGGAGTGGCAATTAGATTGACTAAGTCTTTTAAAAGCAATGATTTATTATCTGAAGACAATGAAGAGACATATTTAGGATACTCAAGGACATGAAAGAGTTTATACCCAGCCAAACTGATCTTCAAATATATAGATTGCAGCAAGATGTTAATTATACATACAAAATTCAGGGAACAGCTGAGGAATCTACCAAATGACAGAAGAGACACTGGTGTAAGGATTGATGTCTACTAGTAACAATCAGAACATGTGAAGATAAAATTACATGTACATGCCTGTGCGTTTCTTCTAAAAACAAAAGGCTTGAGTACAAATGAACCTTTCAAGCAAGTATATAAGGTCAAGTATAGTCAAGGATAAACAAGCAGTGTTCAACTAATTCAGATGCATCAAATCAGAGATGGACTATCATGGATGAATCTCCCTTCAGGTACTCATTGCTTGTGTAAGATGAGGCTTTACATGCCACAATGGAGGAGTAGCTATAGCTCAGTTTCCATGAATTGTTGGATGCACTTGGCTTTTGCAAGGAGCCATTCACAAAACACCTGCAAAGAATACCAGTAGCAATACCAACAGCACTGGCTATATCTCTGAGACATCCTTGACCAACAACAACCTTAGGCAAACTTTCCCTTAGGAAACTATTTCTAGAAGTGGGTATTAGCCTGTTCTTAAAAAAAAAGTCATTCTGTATTGCTTGCAGAAAGATAGGACACAGTCTTTGAAACTAATGGGCTAAATTTTGCCGAATAACATTTTCCTTGTTTTATTTATCCCCAATAAAAATAATTTTGAAATACTCTAAAAATAATTGTATTAGATACAATTTTCCTTTTTGGAATTGAACAGAAATAACCATGTCAGAAGCCAACAAGCAGATGGTAAACTTTCCATTTCTGCTGACTTGGGCTTAGATTGTTCTTAAAGCTGAGAGGGGCTTTATGCCCTAAGATCTTGATGTCTTCTGATGCCTTTTAACTGTAACAGATTTGGGTCATTCACTGAAAACCCATATTTATTTCTAATTTACCTAATCTCAGTGTTAGCTCACTGTTTAATTACTCTAAGTGATTGACACCCGAAATGCTGAAACATGAATCTGAAATTATGGAAAACTCTTAAATTCTGGTGTTAATGAGCCCAGCATCATTTCTGATTTTTTTCTTATTGAGCTTTCTGTTTGAAGTTTCTGGGACCCTGTAAACTCCCTCCCCCCTTTTCTGGATAATTCCAGAACTATGCACTGCTTATAGAGGAAGCTGAAGATCTGTTAGGTCAGTGTGCTTGTGGCTTCAGTTTTTGTGGTTCCTGGCAGACCAGAGGTGGTTCATGACTTCCTCTGTGATTTCTACTTTCCCCTCTAGTGTTGTCAGGGATAATGCCCCTTCTCAAACTTCAGTCTCCACGATTCAACAGCATTCGCTGAGCACTCATCCCGCGCTAGGCATTTGGTTAGACACATTCACTTTCCTAATGTAATCCTTGTAGTGACTGACTTGTACGTGGCAGGACTAGTTATCCCTCTATTTTTTTAAAAAAAAAGGGATGAGTAAAACTGAAGTTTACTAACTGGGTGACTGCCTAAGGCCACAGAAAGTAAGTTTCTGAGCAGAACCTGAGTACTTGGTCTTTGGAATCAAAACATCTGGTTGTGAATCCTGAAAGCAACATTTACAAGAGGATCACAAGCCCATTCTCACAACTGCCTATTTGTTTTTACTTTTCTACTGAATGACAGACCTTCCTCATTCCTCTTCACCAATCTCAACCTTATCCATCCTTAAAAGTCCAAGATCAGCTCGGTCTCTGCCACAAGCCCTTCCCAGCTTCTCTTTTTTCCTTTCTCTCCCTCTCTCTTTATCTCTATTTGCCTTTTTCTTTTTTTAACCCTTCTAGTTCAGCCCAGTCTCATGATCTCGCCCTCAGCCATTCTCTGCTTTGAGGGCAGGGGAGAATGTGATGTTGGCTGGCTGGATTGCCTTGCACTGGTCTTAGGAATGCCAACTGTCTACTTTCACACCTCCAGTCTAAGCCACACGGACCCCCAGACACAATGGCCTGGATGCCATGGGAAGTTTCAGTTACTCCCAGCTTTTCAGAACTGGATGAAATTGGGCTGGAGCTGCCCCTTACACCCCAGACCTTGACCCACAAAGTCTGCTTCTTTGTGTGAATGCTCTCCACTTCCTGTCTCAAAGTGCTGTGTGCTAAAAAGTCAGAGTGGGTTGAGAGAAGCCCTACTTAACCTGCACAGGCCGCTCGTCTCGGCACCGTTTCCCTGAGCCCTGGGTTATTTTTACTCTCTCTGAGCTTCTTCCCATTCTTCAGGTGCTGGGCGAGGTGGCGTTCATTTGGCTTTGCTTCTGACACAAGATAAACGAGCTTGGGGCCCTCGGCGATTCACTCTGGCTGCCAGGGGGTTCCAAAATAGCAAACTATTTTTCATAACAGCAACGTGATATGAAGGGAGATGCAGCAGGTGCACTCAGATTCCCCGTCGCCTTCTGGGGCGAGTGGTGGAGGGAGAGGATCCATTAAAGTTTGCACTTGTGTCCAGAGAAAAGCAAGGTCCACTCTCACAGTGGCCATTTCCTTTTGGCTGGGTCAAGGTCTCCCTCCCGAAGGCGAATCTTGTCCTTGGGCAAGGTGGAAGTACAATAACACAGCAGCCCGGCCACTCCCATAGAATTCCACGCTTTTTTTTCTTTCCCTGTAGAAAGATAAGGGTATGGATATGAATATCTACTGCGTATTTTTAACACTATGTTGTGTGTTAAACAAAGCAGTAGGATTTCTTAAAAGTTTCAAATATCTGGCATTTTCATTTACTACATGTGTGGTCATTTCAGAAAATTTAAAGGGTAAACTCTTCTGTTCTTCCTGATTCCAGCGATGTAAAGGTGAAAGGTCAAACTGCCATTGTCTCTTTGCCTTTCTCCTGCGCTTGACTCCTTAGGAAAAAGCTTCTGCTTTCATGGCACGAGACTCTATTAAAAAGCTGGTCCCCAGCCCTACATCTCCATCTGATACTCTCCCCTTGTCCCTCATCATGAATTATGTACATGTGTTTAGGATGGAAATTATAACAAAGCAAAGAGGATTTCAATTTAGATTTGCATGCTCTGTGAGTTTCTTTTTGATGTCTCCCTCCTCACCCCCCCCCCCCCCCACCCCGACACACACACACACACACACACACACACACACACACACACACACACTACCCCTATTGTTACTAGATCTTCCTGGATAGCAATGAGCTAAAAATAAAATTGAAGTATATGTTATAATAATGATACTAATAAAGGCTTTTTAAAACTGTAGTGAGGCAGGGGGCCATTTTTTATTTTATTTTATTTTTTTGTAAATTGAGTATGAGGAAGCAAGTACTGTGGAAAAGGTTCATGCTAGTGAGCTGTAATTGAGTGCCTAAGACACTGGATTTTGTCTTATAATACATCTTAATTTAAACAGTTCTTTTCCCAGGGGACCACAGAGTATGCGGTGCATGAATAAATAAATGCCAGGACTTATTTTGGAGACTCCAATCATAATACAATTATATGCATTGCAAATTTTCATATGCTACTTTTAGTTTCTAGGTTTTTTCCTTTCAATTATTAAACTGCAGTGCAGGAAGAGATATACCCTAACACAGCCATGATAACGGAGTCCAGGAGGTTAGTCAAACTAGACAGCAGTATTCCATTGTGAGCTTGACCCCATCAGAAAGATGGTGATCACATTTTACACGGAGTTATACTAGTTACTGGACAGGCTCAATCAGGCATAGAGAGACCAGGCATAGAAAGACAGGTGCCATTCCCTCTTATTGTCTTGTCTTGCTGGATTTTAGAGACCATTTCTCTTCTCAAATCAGTGGTAGCTCCTGATCCTACCAGAGGAATATAATAAATTTTTCCTCCTTAAGAACAGCATTTTCTTTCCTCAGGCCACTAAGATCCATTTGCTAAATAACTCTTGAAGTCTAAAAAATTGTCTCTGAGTAGCCAGAAGAGGTGAATTCAACCTTGCAAATAGTTCTCTAAACCCATCACCCTCCTGAAAAGCCTTTTCTTTTTATACAGTGTGTACAAGTCCTACTCACAAGGCGTACTTTGTCATCTTCTTATCTCTCCTTCTTACCTCAGATCTCTATGTCTCTCTATTTCTCCTTATTAAAAAAAAAATAATAGAGATGCAGGATAATGGGGGCAGGCAAGACACTGGCTTACAATTATACAGACCAGGATTTGTGTTCTTTCTATCTATTCCATACTTATTTATCAGCTGTGTGACCCTTGGCATGTTACTTAACCTCTCTGTTCCTCAATTTTCTCACATATAAAGAGTTGATAATAATAGGTCCTGTCTCACTGGGCTGGTGTGAAGATTGAATGAGATACTACATACTCAGCAGATCCCAATAAACACTGACCATTATCATATCAAAAGTGTCTTCCTATAGTAAAACCACTCTGCTTATGGTTTACCATACCAATTTAATTAAGAAATTAAAACCAATCAGATATTTGGTTTGGGGATTGAGTTATTCTCTTTCATTTTGTCATGTCCAAGAAAAGTCAGAATTTCCTGAACAGGCATACCCTCCTCTCCATATATCCTGGTCTCTTGGACAAGGACTTTGCTACTTTCATGAAGTTGATTTTTTTTTTTTTGCATACCCAGACACATTGACTTATTTTTCTCCTTTTTACTATGGAGAGGCCTGATGACTTCTGTCATCTCACTGGAAAGCTCCAGCTCTGGGCTCATGAGCCCCCTAAGAGACTGATTATTATAAATCATCCTTGCCCTCCTACCCACTTAAACCCAGAGGTCAGAACTTTAAAGACATTGCAGAGTTCACATGGGTGCATTTAGGCTTCGGCTTTAGAGCTACCTGGTAATGCTGTGTGGGAGAGATAACCGTGGCTACCAGGCCTGGTGGAGCAAGATAGGGGCCAGCCTCCTCAGGCTGGTAGGAGGGGTAGACTTGTGAATGAAGGTCAAGGACAAGGATGGCACACCAGCGACTCTGGCCAGTAGGTGGGGCCACAGCCCATCTCCACCACTCAGGTGGAGCCCCCCTTAGATGCTTCCTGCTACCTATGGTTTCCATTTTTCCTTTGAAACTTGACTTCTCCTTTCTCTCTCCCTTTTCACTGCTGAAAGTTAGTAGTATTTTTCCTTCCTTTTCTTCATTCCCATTCAATTAACTTCATAAATATTGAAGTGCCAACTATGTGCCAGGTACGGATGCAGGCACTGTAAATATAGGGTCTCTGTGTTTTGGATGGTGACATTTAGAAATGTAAGATAGAGCTTCTCAAACATTACCGTGCATGGGCATCACCTGAGGATCTTGTGAAAATGCAGATTCTGACTCAGGAGCTAGAGATCCTGCAGTTCTTCTTCTTTTTTTTTTATTTTTATAAATTTTATTGATTTTTTACAGAGAGGAAGGGAGAGGGATAGAGAGTTAGAAACATCGATGAGAGAGAAATATCAATCAGCTGCCTCCTGCACATCTCCCCCTTGGGATGTGCCCGCAACCCAGGTACATGCCCTTGACCGGAATTGAACCTGGGACCCCTCAGTCCGCAGGCCGATGCTCCATCCACTGAGCCAAACCGGTTTCTGCAGATCCTGCAGTTCTAACTAGTGATGCCGGCGCTGCTGGTCTAAGGCCGATCCTTTGTATAGCAAGAATATGAAGTGCTCCTGTCCCCCCCTCCACTCCCCCTAAGTAACTGGATGATTGTCCTCATTTACGTCAGTGGAGTTTCACAATGTCACAGCCTTGACCTTCCCTGTGAGACTGTCAGCTGTGTTCTGTGACTCTGACCTAGGCTGGCATTCACAAATATCTACAAAGTGTAAGGTAGAAACGGGTGGGAGGGCATGGATAGATGACCCCGCGACTTTCCATCCTGGCCAAGCCCCATGCTGTATGAGTGGGACCACTGAGTGTCATTGTATGTACAGGGCAGCTCCTGGATCCTGGATGATGATAGTACATTAAGCACATTGCATGATATAGTCTTTCTCTGGTGAGTGGGGTGCCACTTACTAATTTGCTGCTCTTACATGACTAATTTAACTCTAGTTACTATTCAGTCATTAGGGAGTCACTTATTCACAAAGCAGAATCAGACTAAATAAATAATAGGAAGCTGGGGAAGGAGGCAGATGAAAGTAGAGAGAGTGGAAGTTAGCGAATGCAGGCTAGAGACTTGCTGGTGTTTAATGCAGATCCCCATTTAGGGCATAAATGCAGCCTCTTCTTCTGTTTTTAAGTCCCTGTGACCCTAAATGAATAGAAGCCTGTAGCAGAGAGCAGCTACCTTCTCTTCTAATAAGAATCACATCCCAATAGAACGTACATTTCCAATTACTATGCAAAAACAATGGCAGAATTACTTAAAAATGTACAGCCCCCTAAGGGCTCTGCATGCTGTAGCCCATGTGAATCTATTATTTGCATGCAGCCATTGTGGGGAACAACTAAATCCTCCATCACAGGCCATTTAATCAAGCGAGAAGCCCCTACATTTCTTTGCAAAGATCCACGAGTTCTGGAGCTGAATGTGCTATTGGTAATATATTCTGGCTGTTTGCACACAGCCTTCCCTGCTTCATTCTGAATGGCATGGTGTTTGCATTGACATTTAGATGATGGGTCATCTTGGATTTCTCCTGTTCACAGCTGGAACTTTAGTGGCATCTCCCGTTAGTAATCACTGTGCTTTTTTTTCCCTTAGTGACTGAGCCGTTTACAAACCAAGAAGAGGAAAAATTATATATTTAGGTACAGAATGTAGAGGAAAAATAAAGTAACAGCACAGTAGGAAAGGTGCCTAGGGTTACTTTCTGTAGATAACTGAAGATCAAGTAAAGTAAAGGACTGAAATGATGTGTTTTCTGTACCCTCACTCACCAGCCCTATTGCCAGACTTGTTATTGGAAAGTTAGGTGGAAATGGTCTGCAAAGACAGACTCCAGGACCAACCACAGCCACTAATGCAATACAATTTGAGGGAAGCAAAAAGACATATTTTTACAAATATCTACTTTTCTGATCTATTAGGGTGCCTTGAATTCTTCCTTCCCCACTCTATCTCTATCTATCTATCTATCTATCTATCTATCTATCTATCTATCTATCTATCATCTATCTATCTATCTATCTATCTATCTCTCCCTCCCCTTGAAGTTCTGTTAAGATACAGATGGATTTTCTGGATGGAGCACCTATCCTAAGGCATCGGCAGTCACAAATACTTTGGTTTCACTTAGTTACCAGCGTCAGCAATGCGTAGCAGGGCACTGAGGGACCACTGGAGCTAAGAACCACAGGGAGCAGGCCAGAGGCAATGTTTTCAGAACCATGGAGGCCCCAAGCACTGAACACATACCAGTAATGCCCACTGCCTCCAGTACACAATGCAAAATAAAGACAGTTTTGTATCATAAAATTAGTGTAAGAAAGTGAGACTCAGTTTTGATTTTTCCCAGGATAGCCAAGTATTTCCATCACATTTTGTGTCACTGTCCTTGTTCTGTGAGTGTTCTAAGCTTGTGCTTGGCCTTCCAAGCCAATTTGGCCAGTTCTGGGAGCCTGGAAAACCCAGGAAGAGTCAAGTCCCGGGATGGAAGTGTGTCGGAGGCAGGAGAGTGAAGGAGAGGAGAGAGAAAGGAGTGAAGTGTTTCTCCGGGAAATGTGCCTACTTGGCAATTTTGCTAAGTCTGGCCTGTGCAGCTTTTCTTTCAAAGATGAAAAGAAGCAATTCTCTTTTCCTCTTTAATCCTTCAAATCATTTTCTATGATTTCCCCTGCTATGTAACATCCCAAGTCAGCTCTGAGGCTGACCCAGCAGAGCAGCCGTCCCTCCACTGATGAATTGCAAGGTTTCTTTGGGCTGATTTGGCTAGAGTGGTGACTCCTTGCACCCTCTCTGAGGTGGAAAAAACAGGTCAGGGAAGATGTGAACCAGAATGGTCACTGTCCACTTTCCCCTCCTGCTGCGGGAATGGTGGGTGGTGGTCCACTTTCCTCCCAGTGCTGGGCTTTGCATGTTTTAAATACCAACAGATGACCCATTTTCTAGAATTAGGATGGGATAGTGACAACACTTATAGAAATAGTTTATATCTGTGAGATATGGTTACACATATTAGCTCATTTGCAACTCATGGCGGCTCTCCCAGGTAAGTATAGTTATCAGTGGTGTCACTCTCATTCCATGAATTTGGAATCTGAGACCCAGAGAGGCTAAGAAAATTGCTCAAGGTTATGCAATTAGAAATTACAGAATGAACTTGAACTCAAGTCTTCTAACATTTTCTACCATACTCCACCTATGGGACCCCTCTTGTGTCCTAAGTGAGAGAAACACAGGAGCTTCAAGGGAAGAACTGGTCATCTTTGTGGGAACTATCAGACATAAGAACAGATCATCTGCTGCAATGGTAGGCAATGCACTTCAGCTCAGCAAAGAGCAGTGTGAAATGGAGCGGAAGCCATGTGCAATAGATTGAGGAGTTAGAAGTCTGTAGGAAATGTGTGTTGACTTCTTTTTTTTTTTAAAAAAAAAAGTTGGCTATATAGCTTGATCCAAGAAGTATAGTCCTTTGTGTTTATTTTTATTTCAAGAAAAGGGAGGCCTACGCATATTTTAGGCGGAGGAAAAAGAGCCAGAAGAGGCAGAAGAAAGAGAAAGAATGTATAGTAGACCTATCTCTTCCAAAAACATACTTCATACTAGACACTGAAACTTTCTTAATTTGAAGAGTTCAAATTCTGAAAAATTAAAGCTATCTTTTTCTGCAGACATAAGAATGAGACCTGGATGGTGAGTGAAAATACCAAAAGTTTCCATGGTTAAAATGGGGTAGATTGAAAACTCTTGAGTTGTATACACTTGAGCAGTAAAGATGGTGGGTCTTATTCTTCTCCACGTGCAAGGAATAGAAATAGACAAAGGAATCTGGGAAGCCTGAAAAAGGTTTGGGTCAGTCTCTATGGATAGTACAGCAGGAAGCTGACAATAAATTTATGGAGCCAGAGGCCAGTGAGAATAATATGAATCAGCTATTTCTTTATTTCTTGGATCACATTATCACTGTTTTCATGACTTTCTCCACACATGAGATGGCGGACACTAGAGTTTACTCACATTGGAAGTTGTCAAGGAAAAATGGTGGACATCACTGATAATGAGATAGGATGAGGAACAAAGAATTCTATGAAAGGAAGTATATGACCATTGGGTTTTGGCCAGAAGGGAAAGAAAATGGACACAGAGAGGACAAAATGGGGAAAGAGGGAGGGCTTGAGGGACTGGTTTTCTTGATAAGGAAGACTAACAAATGCAACTCGGGTACTCACTGGACCCTAAATGGACCCAGTACTTGATCACTTCTGCCCCTTCCTCAACTGAACCTTAAGTTTGGAATTCACTTCTTCCTACTCCATCTCCATCTGTCAAAATTCTATCCATCCTTCAGTGCCCAAGTCAAATGTCACCTGTTCTAGGTAGCTGTCTTTGATTTCCCCCAATGAGATCTCTTTATAACTTCTTCCATTCACCCTCTTGTACAGTATTCATATCTCTGTTATGGGACTTTGCACAGTCCAACTTTTAACTATTTCCCCACCATGTTATAGTAACACAGAGAGTATCCAGGCTGACAGAAATTGTCTAATTTGTTTTTATAATTTCTTAAAGTACCTAGAATAAAGCAAGTGCTCAATAAAATCTTGGTGAGAAAGAAGCAGTGTCAGGTCAACGTTTAAGGTGGAGGCACCCTGAATTATCAAGTAGTCTTTTGGTGTCATAGGAATTGTGGTACACTTTATTCCATCCTGGTCACAAGTATCCCATAAAAGCTACCTATCTTGAGTGTTCATGTTTGTGCTGCAGACATTGGACAAGCACTTTCAAGGCATTATTCTACTTATTCTCACAATAACATAGGTGAATACTATGACTAGCCCTCTTATTTAGGTTAAAATCTTTAGAGTGCTCAAATAATTTGCCAGAGGTCATGTTGATTAAGGCTAATGCTAACCTCTTAATGACTACACTATATGGTTTCCATATGCTGAAGCAATATGTTCACTGATACAGTGCCTAGAGCATTGGAAACTAAAGAGAAAATAAACAAATGGGACTATATCAAAATAAAAAGCTTCTGCACAGCCAAAGAAACCATCAACAAAACAACAAGAAAGCCCCCTGCATGGGAGAACATATTTGCTAATGTTATCTCCAATAAGGGATTAATCTCCAACATTTACAGGGAACTCATACAACTTAACAAAAGGAAGATAACCAACCCAATCAAAAAATGGGCAATGGACCTAAATAGATACTTTTAGAAAGAAGGGTCGACGCCCCACCTGGTGTTACCGGTAGGTATTGTAAGAACAAGCTGTACCCAAAGTCTCGCTTCTGCCGAGGTGTCCCTGATGCCAAGATCCGCATCTTTGACCTGGGGCGGAAAAAGGCGAAAGTGGATGAGTTCCCACTCTGTGGCCACATGGTGTCAGACGAATATGAGCAGCTCTCCTCTGAAGCCCTGGAGGCTGCCCGTATTTGTGCCAACAAGTACATGGTGAAAAGTTGTGGCAAAGATGGCTTTCACATCCGAGTGC
>NW_006289718.1:1180605-1189586 GCF_000327345.1 Myotis davidii
TAGGGAGTTTCCTCAAAAAATTAAATATGGAACTGCCATTTGATCCAGTGATCCCACTTCTAGGAATATATCCCAAGAAACTAGAAACACCAATCAGAAAGGATATATGCACCCCTATGTTCATAGCAGCACAATTTACAATAGCTAAGAGTTGGAAACAGCCTAAGTTCCCATCAGCAGATGAAAGGATTAAAAAACAGTGGTACATTTACACAATGGAATACTACACTGCTGTAAAAAGGAAGGAACTCTTACCTTTTGCAACAGCATGGATGGTCCTGGAGAGCATCATGCTAAGAGAAATAAGTCAGTCAGAGAAACATAAAAATCACATGAACTCACTCATTTGTGGAATATAATGAACAATATAAACTGATTAACAAAAATAGATCCAGGGACAGAGAAGCATTGATGAGATGCTCAAACCTCAGAGGAAAGGTAGGGAATGGTGGGGGTAACAGGGAGAGATCAACCGAAGGACTTGTATGCATGCATATAAGCCTAACCAATGGACACAGATACCAGGGGGCTGAGGGCATGAGCAGGGGTGGGGGGCAATGAGAGGATAAGGACACATATGTAATACCTTAATCAACAAAGAAAGGGAAAAAAGGAAAATATAGACCTAAAAAACCCTTAAATTTTAGATTTTTTTCTTTTCAGATTTAAAATAATTCATAAAGGATCCACATTTAGTATCAACCATTTCAATTTAAAACATGTCCAGATTCCAATCCCTGACTTTACTCTTGATTTTTGGGATGTAGAGCCATATCCTTGGCTTTTTCTGTTATTACCCTAAGAAAGAAGGCTGATGCTTTCATTAAAGTCTTACAGAATTTCATATTCTTCATGAGAAACTGTTGATCTCACCTTCAAAATTCATCCATGTTCTTTGTTGGTCATAGTAAAGTCATATGTTATGTTATTGACTTGGTGTAGGAATAGGTTTGTCCTCTTCTTTGGAGGGGACAAATCCATACATGATCCTATATAATAAAAGGCTAATATGCAAATAGACTGAACCATGGAGCAACTGAACAAACGAACAACCAGTCACTATGATGTGTGCTTACCACCAGGGGGCGTGCATGAAACATGGCAGGCGTTGGCCGTGGCGGGAAGGTGGACCAGATGAGAAGGGGCCCCAGACCAAGGTGGGGTGCCAGTTGTTGTCATTGGGGTGAGCCTCTGATGGTTATTTAAAATTCTTTGCGCCTGGCACTGGCCCCGATTGCTTGGTGCCCTCAGCGGGTGTGAGTGGTGGCTGCCGGCCCTGATCGCCTCTCAGGGTTTCTCCACCTCTGCCTGTTCTTGAGGGACAATTGGGGCAGCAGCCCCCACTCACACACGCTAACGGTGCAGGCCCCCCTCGTACCTGCTGCTGGCGCTGGCCCCAATTGCTCCGCGCTATCAGCATGTACAAGTGGGGCCAGTGCTATCAGTGCGTGGGAGCAGCAGCAGCGGAAGCAGGGCTGCCAGCAGACAGGAGACCGGGGGTCATGGCAGGAGAAGCCAGGTGGGGGCACGGAGGATGGGCTGAGACCTGCCCCTGTGCCCACTACAGCCTCATGGCCCACAGTTCCTTTCAAGGTGCATGAATTCGTGCACTGGGCCCCTAGTAGATTACATGCCTTCAGAAATAATTACCTTACAGAGCACTATAAGCTCCAATGAATAAGTTCATTGATAGGAGGGCAAAATTCTATCTTCACAAGGTTATTTTATTTCTTAGGTGAAAATCATTGCTCATTTTGCAATGGCAAGTCTAGACTCAACTAGATTATAGAACAGAGAACTCTTGAACAAACAGGGATAGCAGATGAATGAGTATTGTCTGCCATTTAGTAATTATTTAGTAATTTCTAAGTTACTAAGAAATGAATTTGTAACTACAAAATGGCATGCTTTTTCGTAAGTTTCACAATGCATCTGTGTCTTTGAGACAGCATCTGCATGGCCAGGCATTAAACCCAACTCTGTCTCTAAGCTAAACAGGAAGTATTCTCAGAGAATACGTAAAGTTTAATGAAAATATTGTCTTTCTGTCTTCCTTTAAAGACATAGACCATTAGGGGCTCCCCACAGTTCCATCATGGTAGAATCTCTTTTAGGTTTATTATATCCTTTCAGTCTTCATTTATTGGAAATTTTACTTAAAAGCAAGTGTACCCTTCATGTTTCTTAACTAAGAAATCAATTTGGTGTTTTAATGTAGTGATCTAATTTCCTAGAATTATTTACTAGCAATAACAGCTTCTTATCAAATGGATATTAGGTGCATTAGGGGAAAATGAGTGAAACATTCTAAGATCCTTGGAGCTAGCTCAAAACATGGAGATACATGTATCGTTATTTGTAGGACTAAAACTACCTAACCACTTTGCTGACTCTAGTAACCAGAGTTTCAAGGAGGAGCCCCTTTAAGTGTGTACATTGCTTCCTCCCTCCCTTACTTGATCAATTAGTGGGTATCTTTTAAGAAACTACCTGTTTTCAAAATTGTGCTTATTGACTTAGATTGGCTGGCAAAGCAGGGTTCTGTACTCTAACAAATTTACAACTTAGTCCTGGAGATAAGATATAAACATAGCTAATATATTAATGTGTGTTATGAATCTAACTATGATATAAACAATGAATACAATCTAGTCCAAGGGTTAGTAAATTATAAACTGTGGCCCACTGCTTATTTTCATAATTATGTTTTTATTGGTACAGAGCTACTTCATCCTGTTACTTATTGTCTATAGCTGCTTTTGTGCTACACCACAGAGTTAAATAGTTGTGATAGAAACTATGTGGCCCACAAAACCTAAAATAGATGCTATCTTGCCCTTTACAGAAAAAGTGTGCTGGACCCTGGTCTGGATTACACTGAGGAAGGCTTTACAATTAGGCAGCCTAAAAGCAAAGACAAAAATACAGTTACCAGTAATTTTAGCTCAGTTTTACATTAGGATGTCAAGAAGATGAGGTTTGCCCGACTGGCGTGACTCAGTGGTTGAGTGTCGACCTATGTACCAGGAGGTCACAGTTTCATTCCTGGTTGGTCAGGGCACATGCCCAGGTTGTGGGCACATTCTATTTCTACCTCTCCCACCTACTAGATGGAAGACTGGAAAACTTTGGGCAAACTTGGCTTAGATTATTTAAGCTTGGAAATCACAATAAAATTTTTAATGTCTTAAGTCTGTATTTTCAGGGAACTCAAAATGAGCATTTACTAAAACACCAAAAGAGAAGTCAATATTAATGACCATCACCACCAAGCAGCTTTAGTTTGTAGGCAGACTATATGATGAGGGGATGAGGCATAAGTAGAAATTTAAAAGACTATGGTGATATGTAGGAATTTTAGTTTAAAAACAACTTCTGAGTGAACTGCGAAATGGAGAATATTTTTTTCACACAGAAGAATATTTTATATACATTCTAACAATTCAATAATAGTGTTGATGATTAAACAATATCAATGGAGAAACCAAATTGAGGTAGAAAAGTTATCATTGTTTTGATAAAATCTAAATTACATCTACTATCCCTTTGAAGAAGGAAATTTGCTCTAATTTTGTATTTTCCTCCTACTTTGATTTGAAGGTTCTTTTAAAAACATTTCTAACAGCTGTAGTGTGTGACCCTTGGAACATGTCATTTATCTGGAAAATAACATTCATTTTAATATCATTTCACCAAGGAAGCAAGACTTAAATCCACATTTTCTGATCCACTTAGTTGATAATATTCTTGTAAAAAAATTTCTGGCTGGTGAAAGGAAGATAATTTAATTTAAAGAGATTAGATATATTGCCTGAAATGCAAGTCCCCCAGAATTTGACAGCAGAACAAGACCAGTGAACAGAAAACTCATTTTGCTTCCTTGCTAATATGTGCATCAGGGAATTTATAAGTTGGGCCGTCAGTCTTTGCTCCATGGAGTAATGTCAATGTCGTTGATTCTTAAAATCTGACATTCATTAAAAGCACCCATAGTATGGCTCTGTAGCGGGATGTTTGACAAATCAGCCAAGTGTCACCATCCTGTAAAGGATTATACAGTAATGCTTTTCAACTTTGAGCTCTTTCTTTAGACTGAATAGATCTTGTCTTCATAGAGCACATGAAAGACTGGGTTTCATCACTATACTAATGGGCTATTTTCGTATTTTCCCATCAAAACTAGGAGGAACTTAGGAGCCAGAGGAGCTAACATTTATTATTTATTTACTATGATCCAGGTACTATGTAGCTTCATTCTATCTATCTATCTATCTATCTATCTATCTATCTATCTATCTATCTATCATCTATCTATAATCTATTCATTTATCTACCTTTAAACACACA
This sequence comes from Myotis davidii, assembly GCF_000327345.1. Lineage (NCBI taxonomy): Eukaryota > Metazoa > Chordata > Mammalia > Chiroptera > Vespertilionidae > Myotis > Myotis davidii. The sequence goes on from NW_006289718.1 coordinate 1,184,953, forward strand.
AAATGTTATATACTTATGTATGTGTGTGTATTACAATATCCTATGAGTTAGTGTTATAATTTATCCCCATGTAACAGATAAATAAACAGAGGCTGAAAAGGGCCTAGTCATTTGCCCAAGTAATAGAGCTTCAGTCAAGAGGAACTTTGTAAACTTTTGGTAGAAAATGTATCAGTGACCAACCAAAAAGTGCCATACACAATGACATTGATGAGGCTTTTCTTCCCACTTTCACCTTTTTAGAAGAACTAGAAACCTACTAATGCTGATTGGCTCTTTAAACCTCATGCTCTCCCCAAAAGTCTTGTGCAGAAAACACCATAGCAGTATTTTATATTTTGGAAACAAGCACACACGTACCCCTGCTCCCAGTTGTGTTGTTAGATTGGGAAGAATGCCGCCCGTGGTTCTCTGTACCCTCCTCTCTCATTACAGCCCATCCTTGGAACACAATCATTTTCTGTGTTATCCAAAGGTGTCATTACAGGGTGCCTGCAATCTAGTTAGTGCAGCGTCAGCATATTCACTTTAAACTCCCTCCCACCCCCAGTTTCCATCCCTGGAGGATATAACTAGGCCATAAGAATTCCTTTGGGGCTACTATATTGAGTAGGTACATGCTTATGTGTCTGGGGGAACTGTTTTCGTGAATTATTATCTATGACTTTGGGTTAAATTTGAATAAATTCTCCCCTCAATTCCAGGAAAACAACAGATCCACAATTTGAGATAGAAATATAATGTGCATTTGCATGACAGCTTTGAGGAGATCAAAAAGGCCCTGGAATGAAAAACTTGAAATAAAACTGCTTTACTTAAATTGGAAGTTGTAAAATGAATATTGCTGAGGCAGAATTGTATGTTCTAGTGAGCATTTTATGCTGGAACTTAATCTTCTAGCAAATAGTTTAATGGGAATTTGAAGTCTGCACATAATATTTCAGGGTCCTGAACATCCAATAGTTATGTCCATGTTTTCCCTGCAGCATCACCTTTGAATAAACGATGCCTTATTTCAATTTCAAATATTTTTAAATTGAAAAACCGAAAGGGCCATCTTCAGAGTATACCTTAAAGGTAGATAATGCATAGACTGTTAACCATGAGAATAATAACCACAGTTTATTGTTAGCTAATATAAAAACTACTATTTATTAAGCAAGGGCTAAGCGCATGGGCTGTGAAATCACAATGCCTGCCTGAGCAATTCAGATGTCATGAGCTTCACAAGGTATTAGCCATGCAACTTGGAGCAGGTTACTCAACTTCTCTGTGTACCTGTTTCCTCCTCTATAAAAAATTGAGATCCTAGCACCTGCCTGATAGGGCTGTTTAGGAGGATTAAATGAGTGAATTCATGTGTTGAGAAAGAAAAACTTTTCCTCCACTATCTTGGTTCAATCCATGGGGGCCTGCAAATGAAACAAAAGACAGATTAACAGGAGAAAAGGTCCACAATGTTTATTAATGGTTACATGCATGGAGTTCAGAGCAAAGAACTGAAACTCAAAGAAGTGGTTCCACTTGGGGCTTATATACCATTTTAACAATGGAGGGGGCTGGGCTTCAGGAGATGATATATGGCAGGAAAGTGACTAAGAAACACCTGGGGGAATATGAGGTAACTGATGGAAGATAAAGGTGGTTTTCGTAAGGTCGGTTGATACAAATTTATTTCTGTGTTGACTCTCCATCTCTGGTAATAGGAGTCACTCATCACTTCCTGGTACAAGGATGGGGTGTGGAGAGACCTTCACAAAGGGAAATCTGTGTCCAGATTTTAGGCAAATAAGAGGAGGGGAGAGAATTCTTTCTGCATCTTCTGATTCTCAATTGCCTTCCACTGAAAATAATCCTTATGCCAAAGTGGCATAATTTGGGGTGGCATATCCTGATCTCCCTCACATGTAAAGTATTTTAAAAAGTGCCAAGCACAGTATGATTATAATGCCTACAATGTTCATAGTTAAAACTATCTGGTACTGTTAAAAACATCAACTCTAATCCTCACAAGAATCATGAAAGCTAGAGGAACATCCACTTTACAGATGAGAAAACCAAAGCTCAGAACTGACATTCTCAGAACCTGGCGGCCTGGCCAGGGGTGCGGCAGGGTTCTGGGCCAAAGGCTGTGCGGGGGCGGGACCATTGGACGCCAGAGCAGGGAGTGAACTGCGCATGTGTGGCCTCAAACCTATAGTGGGGACTGGGGCAGTGAGGAGGGCTGCTGGAGAGCGACCCTGGCGCCCCAATTCGACCTCTGCCAAGGTCCAAGCCTTAGCAACCTGCACGTGCCCTTCCATTGCACATTCTCTGGGACATTGTAAAATTTGTCCCAGGAAACCATTGCAGCCTGTTCCTGCAGCTTTCCCCCGAAGAGCAGTCTCAGGTAATGATCTTTCTTTCTGACCCAGCCCATCCATCAGCACCCTGTAGTGGGAGCTGGGTCCTTCACCCAGTCCCCGCCATCAGGAAACAGTCTCTCCTTTGAACACTCAGGGGAACACCTGCAGTGGGCCTGGTCTGGTTGGAGTGTGGGGTTTCCTGTGCAGGCAGTCAGGGAGTGGTTGGAACCCCCCGGTGAATCATGTGACTTTGGGCTTGTGGGGCAGTGAGCATTGGGGGGGTGTGGAGGGAAGGCCGGTTTTGGTGGAGACAGGCAGAGTATGGGCTGGGGTGCGCTGAGATTTAGGAGCGAGGCGGCTCAGTAAATGGTGGAACCAGGCTCCAGGGAGCTGTAGATGTGACTGCCCTTCTCTAAGAAAGCCAAATATCCCTGGGCCCTCTGTAGTGGTCTGGGCCCCGCTGGGAGTCCTAGGATGAGAAACACCTGAGTCAACCAGAGGAACTGATTTCAACCAAGCCCCAAAGATGGAATCTTGTACATTGTGGACAGAACTCTGCAAGGAAGTGCAGGAGTTGAGGTAGGGGTAGAGAGAGATTGAAGATAGTGTGTGTGTGTGTGTGTGTGTATGTGTGCTCGAGCGCGCGCACGCGGGTGTGGGGTGACATGCTAGGCCAGTGGTTCTCAACCTTGGCTGCACATTAGAATCACCTGGGAATCTTTTTAAAATCCTGATTTCTGGGCCTCATTCTGGAGGATCACCTGGGATTTTAAATGGATCCAACCAGCAATTACTCCACGTTGTTGAGAAGGTCATAGAAAGCACCTGAGAGCTCACAGGCTACTTGGGGAATCAGGGTGATCAGAGTCCTACCAGGGTCCTTAACAAAGTAAATTGGAGTAGTTCAGAAAGGATGGTGCTCCCTGGGACCTGGAGGAGGCAGGGAGGGTCTGTGAAGGAGGGAGGGCTTGATGCAGGGGACTGGAGAATTGCTACATGACTCATCTTAAAAGAGTACCTGAACAATTCCCAGCCTCTACATGTGTGCCTGAGGCAGGCACTGACCAGACTAGAAAGAGTTACTCATTTATACATTTATTAAGCATGTATAGATCAGGCACTATGCCAAGTACTTTGCATGGACGATTTGACTTGGGTCATGCTAGAAATGCCAATTATTGAGTGTCTACAATGTGTGTCGGACATTGTTTTAGGCACTGGAGAGTCAGCAGTGAACAAAAATTGCAAGTCCCTGCCCTTATGGAGATGTTGTAGTTATTCTCCCTAACAGCCCATAATACGGGAAATAACATGGTTCTCATTTTACAAAGGAAACAGCTGAGGTACAGTGCAGAGATTAAGTAATTTGTCTAAAATGACATGGATAAATGCAGAGGACTCACTATATAAAGGAGACGGGGGTAGGTGCTGAATATAAGGAGATGGATAATATGATTTTATGCTCCAAATGAGCTTGTAGGTGAGTGGGGGGAAGGTGAGCATGCAGGCAATAATTATAGGTTAATGTAGCATATTCAAGCTGTTGAGGAAATAAGGAGAAATGAAGTTTGCCAGTGGGATAGGGAATTCTTCCTTCAAGAGAGATAAAAGGATGAGTAGGAACTTACTGGGTAAAAAAGTGGGTTGGAAGGCAAGAGGACATTTTGGGCATGGAAAATAGTATGCTCCAAATGTATAGAAGAGAAGGGATAGGGAGGGAAACTAACCTTTGTTGATTATGTGCTTTTTACTAGTGTTGCACATATTTTTAAAATGAAATACATAGAAAAGATAGTGATTTTATGTATGAATATATATGTATTATATATGTATATATTTATATATGTATATACAGGATAGGGAAAAAGTAAGTTTATAGTTGTTTGTATTGAAAATAATACAATAATCTACACTAATAAAAGAGAAACATGGTAATTGGTGTACGACTGCTACCCTTTTCATTGGCTAATCAGCAAGATATGCAAATTAACTGTCAGCCAAGATGGCGGCCAGCAGCCAGGCAGCTTGAAACTAACATGAGGCTTGCTTGCTTCAGTGACGGAGGACTCCAACGTTCTCCGCCTACGGCTGCAGGCCTCTGAGACAGCAGTTTCAGAAACATTGTAACTAATATTGCCGGACTTCAGCCAGCAGAATCGCAACATTGTATGCAAAGGCCAGAAACATACTTTCAGCAACGGAGGCCTAAGAGCTGGAGCCAAGACTCAAGCTAAAGCTGGCCCAGAATAAAATAAACAAAGGAAAAAAGGAGCGGTTGGTGGCTTCAGT
>NW_006289718.1:1190285-1202510 GCF_000327345.1 Myotis davidii
CTAAGCCAGCAGGTTGTTTTCTCCTGAGGGGTCCCAGACTGCGAGAGGGCACAGGCCGGGCTGAGGGCTCCTCCCTCCACCCCGAGTGCACAAATTTTTGTGCACCGGGCCTCTAGTCCTATATAATAAAAGGCTAATATGCAAATCAACTAAACGGTGGGATGGCTGGTCACTATGACATGCACTGACCACCGAAGCCGGGCTCATGGCTGGTGAGCATAGTGGTGGTGGTGGGAGCCTCTCCCGCCTCTCTGGCAGTGCTAAGGATGTCCAACTGCCAGCTTACATTCCCCGAGGGGCTCCCAGACTGAGAGAGGGCACAGGCTGGGCTGAAGAACATGCCCCCAAATGCACAAATTTCATACTCTAGGCCTCTAGTAAATAAATACTACTATAAGAATTAACTGTGTTTTGCTTACTCACAACTGTAATATATTGTATAGATAGTATATATGTATAGAATATATCTATAATATAAAAGCCTAAGCAACCATTACGACAGAATGGCCAGAACAACTGGGATGACCGGTCGCTATGACATGCACTGACCACCGGGGGCAGATGCTCAACACAGGAGCTGTCCCCAGTCTGCAGGCCCTGATCACTGATGGGGCCTGCAGGCCAGCTCCTGGTCCCTCCTGCCAGCTGAAAGGCCCTTATTGCCCTATAGGGGCCGGGCCCCTGGGCTGGGGTGGGGAACTGAGGGTGGGTGGCGACAGATGTGGGTGGTGAAGGAAGGAGGAGGGGGGGAGGCAGAGAGGCAGGGAACCACACCGTGGCAGTGCACAGGTGGTGAGGGAAGGAGGAGGCAGACGGCAGAGAACCTGATAAGTCCTGATTGCCGTCCAGGCCTAGGGACCCCATCTGTGTAAAAATTTCATGCACTGGGACGCTAGTGTATACATAATATGTGTATATATGGGGTGGGCAAAAGTAGGTTTATAGTTGTTCATATGGAAAAATATATAATATAAGAATAAATAAAAGAAACCATCAAAATGAAAAGGGAGCCCACTGTATGGGAGAACATATTAGCCAATGATACATCTGACAAGGCTTTAATTTCCAAAATATATAAAGTACTTATACAACTGAATAAAACAAAGGCAATTAACCCAATTAAAAAAATAGGCAGAGGAGCTGAATAGATACTTCTCCAAAGAAGACATGAAAATGGTTAAGAGACACATGGAGAAATGCTCAACATCACTAATCACCAGAGAGATGCAAATTAAAACAATGAAGTAGCACCTCACACCTGTCTGGATGGCTACCATCAATAAATCAACAAACAGCAAGTGTTGGTGAGAATGTGGAGAAAAACGAACCCTAGTACACTGCTGGTGGGAATGCAGACTGGTGCAGCTATCATGGAAAACAGTATGGACTTTCCTTAAAAAATGAAACGTGGAGCTGCCATTTGACCCAGTGATCCCACTTCTAGCAATATATCCTAAGAAACCCAAAACATCAATCAGCAAGAGCATATGCATTCCTATGTCCATCGTAGCATTGTTTATAACTAGAGGCCTGGTGCACGAAATTCATGCACTTGGTGGGGGGAGGGTCCCTCAGCCAGGCCTGTGCCCTCTTGCAGTCCGGGAGCCCTCAGGCCTAAGCTATCAGTCAGACATCCTTAGCACTGTGGTGGAGGCGTGAGAGGCTCGCACCACTGCTGCTGCACTCATCAGCCATGAACCTGGCTTGTGGCTGAGCGGTGCTACCCCTGTGGGAGCACACTGACCACCAGTGGGCAGCTCCTGCATTGAGCATCTTCCCCCTGGTGGTCAGTGCACATCATAGTGACCAGTCATGCCGCCGTTTGGTCAATTTGCATATTATCCTTTTATTATATAGGATTGCTAAGATCTGGAAACAGCCCAAGTGCCCATCAGTAGATGAATAGATAAAAAAAGGTTGTGGTACATTTACATAATGGGATACTATGCAACTACAAAAAGGATCTATTACCCTTTGAGAAAGCATGGAGGTACCTGGAGATTATTATCCTAAGTGAAATAAGCCAGTCAGAGAAAGGCAAATATCTCACTTATATGTGGAATCTAATGATCATAATAAACTTATGAATAAAATAGAACCAGAGGCATGGTAACATGGAACAGACTGACAAACATCAGAGGAAAGGGGTGGAGAATGGGGATAGGGGTGGTTGGGGAGTGGGCTGGAAGAGATTGACCAAAGAACTTATATGTATTCATGCTTTGTCCACAAATGCTAACAATAGGATGGTGAAGGCCTGGGGCAGGGTGGTGGGATGTAAGGGAACAAAAAGTGGGGACATCTGTAATACTGTCAACAACAAAGTTGTAAGAAAAGAATAAATAATAATGCATGAATAAATTATAAATCTACTTTTGCCAACCCATATTTGTGTGTGTGTGTGTGTGTGTGTGTGTATGTAATTTTTAAAGTTTCTACTAGTGATACATTTTCAGAGGAGCAAAGAAATCCAGAGTGCTGCACCAGGAATAGAATGTGACTAGGCTGGATAAATTTCTGCTTTCACTAGGATGTCAGAGTGGGCCTCTGGAAAAGAGACTTTGATCTAATTCCTGGATGTTGACAAGCATTAGTGATGTGAAATCCTAGGGGAAAGTGCTTCAGGCAGAGCAAACAGCAAGTACAAAGGCCCTGAGGTGGGTTCCGTTGAGAGTTTCAGAAGACCAAATATAGTACTTCAACCAGAAGACCTTAGCTCCGGGCAGGTTCACCTTTCCACAGTGTGCTTAACTTACATGTGCAGTACAAATAGAAAGGTTGCCCCCATGAAAACTGGCCAAGTGTTAACATTAGTACTCAGTCAAAGCCAAATAGCCCTATCATTGAATGAACTTTTAGGGCAGGAGTGGGAACAGCCGGCCACGGGCCATATAAGACCCACGAAATCATTTGGTCTGGTCCTGCCAAGGCAACTGCAGGCAGGACTCAAATTCAATAAATCTAGGAGTTTTTTTCATACCAACTTAAATGTATATTAAGTAAATTATTTTAAGTGAATCATGTTATAAATATCCAAATGGCCCTTGGCAGTAAAAAGGCTCCCCACCCCTCTATCTAGGGAATAGGAATGAATCTGATATATAACTTAAAAAATAAATCATTATGACAATTTTTTTTACAATTTTATTGAGGTATAATTGATATATTACATTGTATTAATCTAAGACATCCAACATAATGATTTGATATATTGCAAAATTTAAAAATTTTATTGTGTGACATTAATGAGAGAGGGAGGGAAAGAAGAGAGAGGGAGAGACAGACACACAGAGAGAAACATCAATTTGTTGTTTCACTTATTTTTGCATTCATTGTTTGATTCCTATATGTGCCCTGACCAGGGATTAAACCTGCAACCTTGGCATATTGGGACTATGCTGTAACCAACTGAGCTACCTGGCCAGGGCTATATTACAAAATTATTACCACTATAAGTTTAATTAACATCAATCACCTCACATAGTTAACCCACTTTTTCTTAAGACAAGAACATTTAAGATCTACTCTCTTAACAAATTTAAAAAATGCAACACAATGTCATTATTATTAACCCTCATCTGAGGATATTTTTCCCATTAATTTTTAGATAGAGTGGAAGGTAGGAAGTTGAAGGGAGAGAGAAAGAGAGAAGCATTGATGTGAGAGAGACACACTGATTGGTTGCCTCCCCAAGCAGCCAGATCAGGCCAGGGATCAAACCTGCAAGCCAGGTATGTGCCCTTGACTGGGAATCAGACTCACGGCCCTTTGGTGCATGGGTTGACATGCTAACCATTGAGCAACACCATCCAGTGTATAATACAAAATTATTAACTACTAGAGGCCCAATGCACAAAATTCATGCAAGAGTGGGCCTTCACAGGCCCAGCTTCATCCGGAAGGTCATCCTGACTGTCATTCTGCTGTTCGGCCATTTGATTGATTTGCATATTATGCTTTTATTATTATAGATAGTTACCATGCTGTACTTACATTCCCAGAACTTACCTTACTTAGAATTGGAACTTTGTACTTTTTGGTCACCTTCGCCCATCTCCTCCCCCCCAAACTGTTCCGTTACTCTGAGTTTGATTTTTATTTAGATTCCACGTATAAGTGAAAATATATAGCATTTGACTTATTTCATTTTGCACCCAATACCCTCAAGGTTTATCCATGTTGTGGCAAATGTCAGGATTTTCTTCTTTTTATGGTTGAATAATATTCTGTTGTACACATATTACCACAACTTCTTTATTCATTCATCTGTTCATGGACAATTAGTTTTCTTCCATGTCTTGGCTATCTTGAATAATGCTACAGTGAACACAGGAGGTTCAGATATCTTTTCAAGATTGTGATTTCATTTCCACTGGCTCTATACACAGATGTATATAAATCTTCTGCTACATTTTGAGGTAGATCTATTTTTTTATTTTTTGTGGACCCTCCGTACTGTTCATAGTGGCTGCACCAATTTATATTCCCACCAACAGTGCATGAGGGTTTCCTTTTCTCCACATCCTCACCAACACTTGTTATTTTTTGTGTTTTTGATAATAGCCATTGTGACAAATGTGAGGTGATATCTCATTGTGGTTTGAATTTGCATTTCTCTGATGATTAGTGATGTTGAGCACCTTTTCATATACCGATGGACCATTTGGATATGTTTTTTTGAAAAAATGTCTGTTAGCTTCTCTGCTCATTTTTTCATTGAATTGTTCTTTAGCTTGCATTGTGAATTCTTTATATATTTTGGACATTAATCCTTTATGAGATAAATGATTTGCATGATTTGCAAATATTTTTCTCCCATTCTGTAGATCGCCTGTTCATTTTGTTGGTGATTTTCTTTGCTGTGGAATGACACTTTTATTATCACAATTTTAGTAGTAAAATTAAAAAAAATTATTATGTTGCAGGAACTTCCATCAATACATAGAAACTAACTTTAAACTGACATATTTAATAACAGCACTGGACTTATGTGTATGACAGAATATAATTCAGAATGAAAGGTTTTTCAGTAGCATGTGTTTTTAAAGTGTTGTTGGTGGAAATCAGGCTCTTCCATGGGATCGCGAGGAAAGCATCCCAAGGACCCAGGCATGGGAGATTGTGCTGTGGCAAGGTTTATTTGGGAAGGCTGCCCCTGGATTTCCAACGCCCCACCTCCCTCTGTCCCGTTATGGAAAAAGTCCAATCTTATCTTCATTAAGACCAAAACAAAGGCTAGTGTCCAGAGTTTCTGTTTCATATTAAAGCTTAGTCCTTTGGACCCACACAGTCTGCCATGGGCCCTGGTGCTGTTAGACCCGAATGGTCACATGTTCCCGAGGAGAGAGAGAATGTGAATGAACAGGGTGAGTGTGGGTCACTGAGAGAGATAGATTTTTTGTTTCTTTGTTCCCCTAGGTTTTTATTATCTTGGTCTTTTACACAATAGCCAATCAACTTCCCAAGCTTTCAGGGCTTCTGTTGGGCCCAGCCCCTAGCCCCGTGGTCGTCAAACTGCGGCTTGTGAGCCACATGTGGCTCTTTGGCCCCTTGAGTGTGGCTCTTCCTAAGCCTTAGGAGTACCCTAATTAAGTTAATAACAATGTACCTACCTATATAGTTTAAGTTTAAAAAATTTGGCTCTCAAAAAAAATTTCAATCGTTGTACTGTTTATATTTGGCTCTGTTGACTAATGAGTTTGCCGACCACTGCAATGATCCCTTTCCCAGGCTAGACTGACAGGCCTCTAAGGTCAAGCACCTCCCCTCACACCATTTGATTTGTACTGGGCATGTGCTTTCTTCCTTCCCCATCCCTCCCTGCTCTCTCTGAGTCTGGTACTGGAGCAGGCAGTGCCCTGGAGAGATTTCCTGTCTGCTCCCAGAGGATTAAGTCTCCTTGGTGGCAGTCCCTTGGAGTGTGTGAATAAGTCTGTAGCTTTTTGGCAAAGCAAACAGGCTCAGTGTCCAATTCCCTTTGCTCTCTTTTCTTTATTAATAACTAGTTAAATTTGGTAACAGAAGGAACTTTGTTTTTAGGACATATAGGTTGGTTAACCTAAAACCCTTTTCCTTTTAAATAATGAAAATGCTATGTACTTAGTAGTGTGTGATATAGCATCATTTAAACAATCTATTTGTTTAAAGTTTAGCTTCCATGGGTGGGGGAAACGGTAAGGACTGTTTTCCTAAAATAGTCTTGTCAAGTCAGTTGTTTGTTGAAGTGTGGTGAGAATAAAATTATGAGTTCCTTATTTGTGTCTAATTATCTTTGCCCTGTATGTTGTTTTTATTTTTCATTTTGATGGGGCCAAAGATAATCTATTATAAATTTTGTTGTACAAAATTCTGGAGTTTTCTCAGGAGATTTTGATATGGTGAATTTGACATTCTCCTGTTACTTTGTCCTCACAAAATGTGAGGAATTCCCAAATAAGATTTTTTCTTAACTCTTGGCCTCAATGGAATTAAATAATAACAATTTAAATACACTTGCTAAAGGTTTTTTAATGTAATGATTGCTAATTTACTAAACAATTCTACAAGGATTAGGAATATGATACAATTGAATCTCTATTATTCCATTTTGCATTGTCATTTAAATTTCTATATTTAAATTATTCCTTGGCTCAGAAAAGATGTAAGTTAAGTAGCTAACATATTCTCTTAGCGTTTATATTGTCAATTATACTTTTCTATTTATTTAGCCATTTGAAAACTAAAATTGTTTTTGGTGCCAAAAAACTTCGTATGCCGTTAATCATTGTAGCATATTACTCTAGCAAAAATATATATGCCTCTTGTACTGACTAATAATATTCAACTTATAAACCAGATAAGGAGACTTTTCTTGTTATAGCTAGAATATTTTCCTATATTTAAAAGTAACAAAGTCAAATGATATCACAATGTAATACTTAGATATTAACAATGATTATGCTCATATGATCATTGATCATGCGTAAGTTCAGGAAGCCAGGGATGATTTTGATGTAGGCATTTGGTTATTATAGCTTTCAAAGGCTGAAACTGAAGCTGAAATCAGGTTTATGGCCAATTCCAAGACTGGTTTTCAATATGTAGTGTAGATCCTGGTCTTGTTTTAATTTTGTTTTGTTTTAAACTGTTTTCTCCAAGTATAACATATCATGGAAATACTCAAATCATAAGTGTTCCATTGGATTAATTTTTACAAAGTTAATGTACCCAAGTAGCCAGCAGCACCCAGATCAAGAAACAAACCAGTAGTAGCATCTAAGAAGACCCCTTCATGCCTCCTTCCAGAAACCACCACCACCAGGGGAAGCAATTATTCTGATCTTTAACATCATAGATGCTCAGCTGACCTTGAAATTTTTGTAGATGGAATCATGGAATCACTTGTATGTATGTGCTCTTTGGTGTCTGCTTTCTTTGGCTTAGTGTTACTTTTGTGAGATTCATTAATTTTGGTAGCTGTAGGTTGTTCATTGTCATTGCTGTATAGTTTTCCCTTGTGGATATATCTTTATTTATTTACTTATTTATTTTAATATATTTTTATTGAGTTCAGAGAGGAAGGGAGAGGAAGAGAGAGATAGAAACATCAATGGTCATAGAGAATCATTGATCAGCTGCCTCTTGCATGACCCCTTCTGGGGATCGAGCCTGCAACCTGGCACATGCCCTTGACGGGAATTGAACCCAGGACCCTTCAGTCCACAGGCTGACGCTCTATCCACTGAGTCAAACTGGCTAGGGCTATCATAATTTATTTATTCATTTTGCTGTCAATGGGCACAGAAAAACTTCTTAGGCCCTTAACTTTTGTCAAATACTTATTTTAAAAAGAAAAAAAGGGAGTACAAACAGTTTTTGTACATAAAATTATCATTGAGGTTCTTGTCCATTTCATCCTTCAATAGCCTCTAAGTCTGCTCTCATTTTAGATATTTCTTTCAGAGTTTAGTGCCAGTGAAAACCTTGTTTCCCTGATGAATTAGTATATTTCCACCTTTTCATATGTACTTATTACATCTTACCTTGTTCCTGAAAGAACCAAAGACAGTTTAATGAAATAAAGACAGCTTTGCAAATTAGGGACAGATTTAAAAAAGGTGGGGCAAAGTAAGAACTCATCCATGGACTCAGCATAGAGGCTTATTCAAGCACTGGTAGGATGAAGTCCCATACACTTTCTTACTTAGAGCCTATCAGCCATGGGCAAACTACGGCCCGCTTGAAATGAATAAAACTAAAAAAAAAAAGAGACCGTGACCTTTTATGTAATGATGTTTACTTTGAATTTATATTAGTTCACACAAACACTCCATCCATGCTTTTGTTCCGGCCCTCCAGTCCAGTTTAAGAACCCATTGTGGCCCTTGAGTCAAAAAGTTTGCCCACCCCTGGCCTAGATTCAGCTCTGAGCTTCCAATCAGCTGATTCTAAAAGGAAGATGAGTCCTACCAATCTGTGTCCAAAATATAGGAGCGTGCTGGTTCCTAAGAAGGGCACCTCTTCCTAGTGTCAGGGACACATTTCTCTCAAGGCCTCTCTGGCAGGGGGTTGTCTCAATATCTGAGGTAGACATAGCAATGAGTGTAATGGGGCTTTTTTGACTGCCTTTCCTCGTGGCATGATGGCATTACACTAGGTGGGGTGGGATGGCAACCCAGTACAAGTATTTAAACAATTCAGAGAAGGCCCTGGGAAGGTGTTGGGAAGAAATCATTCAATACTATCATGAAAGTCATTCACTTCCCAGCTGGCCTGACTTAATTCCATGGTAGGTATTGAGTATCTGGACAAAGATAGATAAGAAATGGTTTGAATTACTCCCCACCTCCACCCTCATAAACACTACTTTTGACAATAAACTTGATAGGTACTGCGTGGTAACAAGATTGAGCTTCATAGCACACATGGAGTGCAGTTCTTGTATGTTTCCAGTTAAGTGTGGTGCCACTCACTGTAACAGCCAACTGAAAAGGGGTCTAGTTAATAATACCCTGTTAAGAGAACTGAGGATCCCAGCTCTGGCTCCTGTGGCTCACTGGTTGGATGTTGTCGGCTACTCTGAAAGGTTGCTAGTTTGATTCCGTCAGGAAGCAGCCAATCAGTGTTTCGCTCTCCCATTGATGTTTCTCTCTTTCTCTCACTCTTTCTTCCTCTCTCTCTCTCTCTAAAAATCAATTTTTAAGAAAATCTTTAAAAAGAGAGAACTGAGGATCCTAAACAGAAGATTTCCCACCTCTTCTTTGGCTGAGCCAAGATTTATTATAGAAAATAATTTTGAATCTACTATTTCTAATGCCTGTACAAATGGCTTCTCACAGCGGCTGAGTCCTACTCCATATAACATGGCTGTAATGACTCCAGCCTGGACAATTTTAAGGCAGGTATAAACAAATGCCCAATGTGGCCATTTAACATCCAACTCCTCTTTGATACCTAGTATGACAGTTATATAACATGCCATGTTTGCTTCTTGTCCTAGCTGGCAGGAATCTCAGAGACAATTTAAAATTTAAACTTAAAGTTTAAGTTTTAGCTTTAATTACTAAGCTTAATTTTAAAAGCCTAATCATAGCAGCTTTGCTTGTCTTTACATTTAAAATATGTACTGCTGCTGCATCCCTTGACTAAGGTTTCCTCTTCTCTGTTCCTATTTTATATCCTTACTGCAGATAAATCTTATTTTGAAAAAGGTCTCAAAGCCTTTCGGGAAAAAGACATGGTCTAAACAAATTTCAAGGGAACAAAGTATAAAGGGTGAGGAAAGTGATCAAGAATTGGCAAGTGTCTAATGCTTGTCTCCAGTTCTTCTGCCTCGGGAATAAAGACCTGTCTGTACAAAGGCTTCTTGACAGCCGAAGGAACAAAATGCTCTCTGGAAAGAAAAGAGCCGGAGTCACTCCATCTCCCCTCCACCCCTGCTTTACAACGAAACAATGCCTCCCAAGGGAGCTGGCAGCTGGCCCTTGGCAGGTGGCAGAAACAGCACTGCAGCTTGCACAAAAGGAGAAAACGCGAACTTCCAGCTTTGGGGAGCAGTGTGATTATTCTGCCCACAATCTCTAGAAAGAGAAAGGACTACCCCATCAACCAACCGAGCTGAGTGTCTGGAAACCAGAGGCTGCTTCTCCCTTCAGCAATTTCCACTTTCACTCCTGTTGCCTCAGGGCTGGCAGATACACAGCTCCCGACCTCGTCCCCTTGGTTCCTTGTTCATTCGAAGTGTGTTTACTCACCTTTTGTTGATGTGCTTGCAGTGACTGCCAACATGCCAGGAGGGTACAGGCAGAATGGTCAGGAAAGGGAGGGAAATGGGAGGTCAGTCCTGCAAAAAGAGGGGCCCGGTGATGTGTATCCTGCACTTGAAGGGCTTGGTGAGGAATTGAGGTTAAACTAAACTTGGGTTGGCTGTGTGGTTCCTGGGTTTTGCTGTTTATGTTGCCTCTTTGGTAGGAGGTAAATATGTAGAACAGTTCTAATGGACAAGAACTTTTTTCAGTCTTCTCATTCACCTTACCTGTAGATGGAAAAATCAGTGAAGACATGAAGGTCATAGTTATTTCACTCAACCTGTATTTATTTATTACCTACTATGTGGTTGTGACTATATGGTACTTACTAATTACCTACTATCTGGTCACTACTCTAGGGTATTTGTTGATTTCCTACTGCATGAACAAATGCATCAAGCGTGCTCTTTGCAGACAGACAGGCCTACTTGTGCCATTTACTAGCTTGGAAGCTTTGGACAACTTAGGCCACCCCGGAGTTTCGATGAACATGTGAAGAATGGAGATGCTCATGCATATGGCAAAGGGCTTCTCTCATAATTAAGTAGAGCTAACACATGTAGGATACTTGGTAGGACATACAGTTGGAATTCAGTAAATGCATGCTGTTATCATCAGGATAATGTCTATGAGTGATACATTAATTTTAGGAAGGAGAGCATTTAGTATTGGAAAAGTTTGTGGGCTGATGATACTAAATGTATGATAATATTCTCCAGTTTTCAAAATATATAAGTATCTTTTCTGGAACCACAATGATGATTAGGGTCACTGGAGAAGTGACTGAATCCTTGGGTAAAAGCACAATATATCAGGAGGATGCTCTCCCTCATTAGCTGCTAGTGCGTATCCACACCGGGAGCCTTAGGAAAAGAAGGAGGACTATTGATTGCAGGACTGACTGTGGCAGAGTGGGAAAGTAGGGATAGGGCTAAAAGGTGCCAGTCCTAGCACTTTGACTGCTGAGTTCTGTGACTTTGAGGAAATCACAAAAGATAATTAAACACTTATTCATCTATTCAGTGCCAAACACATAAGGACTTTACATCTATCTATCTATCTATCTATCTATCTATCTATCTATCTATCTATCATCTATCTATCTATCTATCTATCTATCTATCTATCTATCTATCTATTTATCTATCTATCTATCATCTATCTATCTCATTTAATCTTGTGGATAATAATATCTACCTCTCACAGAGCACCTAGAAAGGTGGATGGCAGATGCCAGAGACCTTAATATTACTATTGTCATTATTAAAATGGAATGGTCACTGGTTCCTGGAAAATGGCCTGCATTTTCCCCTTTCTGGAAGAGTCACTTACGTCTTATTGCTTGAAAAACATTCACGCTGTTCTCTACAACTGCAAACATACCCTGAACCTGACACAGTTCAATGTTATTAACATCAACTATGTTAAGGCACTGAAATGGGGTGGCAGCCTTAGTCCCCTCTGATGGGATGTATGTTTCTGTGGGGGCTACTACAGAATGCTAAGTATGAGAAAGACAGCAGTTCTAATGGGTTTTGAAGAAAAGAATTACCTGCCTGTGGTGTGAAGGTGGGAGTCAGGAGAGGGGCCAGGTATCAGAGTCTTCTTGAGGAGGTGGTATTTAGTGATAAACCTTGAAAATTGAGCATGATGTTTTAAATTATATTTTTGTAAATCAACAGGAAAGTTAATTAAATCACTAAAAATACATTAAAACAAAAAAGTAAAAAATTAACCCATCTGACAACCAGTCAAGGGCATCATTTTTTTTTTTTTGGTCTTTTTTTTTAAAAATTTTATTTTTTATTACAAAGGGTATTACATATGTGGCCATTTTTCCCCCCGCCCTAGACAGTCCTCTAGCCTCCCCTATTCCCCAGTGTCTTATGTCCATTGGTTATGCTTATATGCATGCATACAAGTCCTTTGGTTGATCTCT
>NW_006289718.1:1202533-1206704 GCF_000327345.1 Myotis davidii
AGCATAGTATTCCATCGTGTAGATGTACCACAGTTTTCTAATCCATTCATCTACTGATGGGCACTTAGGCTGTTTCCAGATCTTAGCTATGGTGAATTGTGCTGCTATGAACATAGGGGTGCATATATCCTTTCTGATTGGTGTTTCTGGTTTCTTGGGATATATTCCTAGAAGTGGGATCACAGGGTCAAATGGGAGTTTGAGGTATTTTACTACAGTAGTTTTCCATGTACTTAAGTATGTAAGAACATATACACTTAAAAGTAAATATATATGTATATGAATATACATGTACATGTGCACTATATATAGTTACATACTTTTATGTCCTACTTTTTTCACTTGAAATTTTAAGTGTTTTTCTAGTTTGTAAAGACTTTTTATAAATATGATTTTAATAACTGCATAATAATGTCCCAATGAAAAAATATGCCAAAAATATACCTAATAACTCCCATGTTTTAAAATGTTCTGGTTTATCATTTTTAGCTATTATAAATGATCCAGTGATTTATTTAGCAGAAGCAATAAAGCTAAATGCCAATTATCTGGTCTGAGACATTGACGAATAGCCTGTAGGTATCAAAGATTGTCTATGACAAGCATTTTCTCCACCTCAATCCTTTCTGCCTTCTAAACTTCATAAATAATCTCACTCTCATTTTCAGAATCTTCACAATAAAGAATTTCAGTTGCTCACAATATAAAATTCCAACTTCATCTCCTGCCATTCAGGATCTCCAGATCAGATCTTATTTCCTGTTGTTGCCTTCCCTCCAAAGATGTATTCTATCCCTTCACTCTCTTGTTCCCTATTCTCTATTCTGAGATCTTGGACCTTATTTAGGCCCTCCATCCCTCAGCCCCTCCCTTTTATCCAAACCTATCAGGTCCCTTTTGGTCTCACTTCCTCTCCTCTCTGATTTAGATCTCATCAGACTTGATTTTATGTGATGCTAAAGCTGAGGTGTCAGGGCTCCTCACTTTCACAGGCCCTTTCCAAGGTGCTGTACCTGAGTTTGCATGTGTAATTTTGAATTCTTTTTCTTAAAGAGGTGCCTCAAATTGTGTGAGCTCCAGGCCTCACAAAACCTGATTCTGCTCCAGAACTCCTTGGCAGGCACCTTGTTACTTAAGCTTCCCTCATCCTCTCAGAAATGTTTATTCTTTTCTCCTAACGCCTATGCTTTTTATATTCTCTGTTCTGGAATCTAAAATGCTGAGTTATAATTGTGTGATCATAAGTTCCTTGACTATGTCTGTAATAAAAGCATGCTTGCCCTCTGCCTTGCTAATTCTTGGCATTTTGCATCAACCCCCTCCCCCCCTTGTCAATTCTACTGGTACTACTAGTAATGGCTACAAACATTTTTAGAAAGTATATTAGGTGTGGCAGATTGCATTTCCTCAAAAAAGCTACAGTAATGTTTCTGGTGACACATGTTCTTTTTTATTTTTTAGAATTATTTTTAAAGTTAAGCATAGCTGGTATAAATGAACATATTAGTTATATTAGTTTCAGGCATACAAGATAGCCCTTTGATGTTTTTGTTTTTTACAATGTGATCTCTACACTAATGCTAGTTATCATCTGTCACTGTGCAAAATTATCACAATCTCATTGACTATAGTCCCCTTCTTTTTCACCCCTCTCCCTCCTCCTTTTCTCTGGCAGTCATCTCTTTGGTTTCTGTTTCTATGAGTCTGTTTTTGTTTCTTTTGTTGTTGTCTTTTTATTTTATTTTAGATTTAACATGTAAATGAAACCATATGGTATTTGTCTTTCTCTGTCTGACTTATTTCACTTAGTATAATACCCTCTAGGTCAGGGATGGCGAACCTATGACACGCGTGTCAGAGGTTCATTTTTTTTGGTTGATTTTTCTTTGTTAAATGGCATTTAAATATATAAAATAAGTATCAAAAATATAAATCTTTGTTTTACTATGGTTGCAAATATCAAAAAATTTCTATATGTGATGCGGCACCAGAGTTAAGTTAGGGTTTTTCAAAATGCTAACATGCCGAGCTCAATCCTTTCACCTTTTTCGCTCAGCCCCCAACCACTTTCCTCTTTGACTGCTGTCAGTCTTTAAGTTTAAACAATTCTGTAATTACCTTTCCAAGGTCTTTATTGAGATCAGTTATTTTAATGCAATATTGTCTTGTTTTATATCTTAACTAGGGGCCCAGTGCATGAATTCGTGCACTGTGAAAGGCACTGTGGGCCACAAGGCTGTGGTGGGTACAGGGGCGGTTCTTGGCCCATCCTCCATGCCCCCTACCTGGCCCCTCCCATTGCAGCCCCCAGTCCCCATCTGCCGGCATCTTCTCCCACCACACCTGCTGGCCCCAATCGCCCCTTAGGAGCAGGGGGACGTGGAGAAGCCCTGATGGGTGATTGGGGCCGGCAGCCACCACTTGCACCAGCTGATGGCACTGAGTGATGGAGGCTGGCGCTGGGTGCAGGCAGCGGGTGCGAGTGGTGGCTGCTGGCTCCAATCTCCCCTCAGGTGTTCTCCATGGGATCACAGTACGTGGGAGCAAAGAATTTTCAGTAACCACCAGAGTCTTGCCCTGATGACAATGACTAGTGCCCCACCTTGGTCTGGCACCCCTGCTCACCTGCTCCACCATCCCACCATAGCTGACACCCTCCATGTTCACACGTGCTCCCTGTGGTCAGCACATGTCATAGTGACCAGTTGTTCGGTTGTTCCACTGTTTGGTCTATTTGCATATTAGCCTTTTATTATATAGGATCATTTTTGTATATGTATTCCCATTTTCCACACAGGATTGTACATTCCTAGACAGCCTTTATGTATAATAAAGCTACAACAGACATTTCTTTGGGACCCTTCTTAGCACTCTGCATAGTGTTGGGCACATAAGGGTCACTCATCGATTAAATAAATGTAAAAAGTCATTCAGCATCCACAAAAGGTATTTTTACAACTGCCTTGAGAAAAACACATAGAAACACAGAAGCTAAACCTTGCAGCTCAATCAGTAAGGGCTTTAGGCGAGTCTTAATGATTTCCATTTTTTTTCTGCCTAAAAATACCTTTTCTTTTAAAAAATGTTCAGGTCTATCACAGTGTAAATAAATACCTGGCTATGTATTTTTAAAGCAGCTTATTTTTTAAAAAAATATGGTTTTCTTAACCTAGTGTTTTTGTAGAGGCTTAGAATCTGTTTTGTTTTTAGGAGATGAGATATTTGAATGAAAGCCTCATATTGATCTCACTTATTGCTGTCAGCTCCAGTTTCAAACTGAAACTTGATCAATATGAATTTGAGTCAGTCTGGAACATTAAATAAGACCATGTGAGACTGATATTTTTCCTTTGTATTTAATTTGAGGGGCAAGGCACAGAAAAGATGGGCGAGAGATTGGTGCATATTTCACTCAGATGCTGCGAGTGAGTGATTTTCTTTCTCATGGTTTCCCCTGTGCAGCAGTCTTAGATGAGTGGTGGCAAACTGAGTGGCATTGTTATGATTATCCCATGCACTCACAATTCCCTTGTCCAAATGTAGATTATATTTTTAAAAGATCCTTCTCAAAAAAATTAACATCATTAAAATGTTCATACTGCCCAAAGCAATATACAGATTCAATGAAATTCTTATCAAGATACCAATGGCATATTTCACAGAATTAGAAACAAATATTTTAAAAATTTCTAGGGAACCACAAAAGACCCTGAGTAGCCACAGCTATCTTGAGAAAAAAGAACAAAGTTGGAGGAATCACACTACCTGATATCAAACTGTACTATGAGGCCATAGTAATCAGAACAGGCTTGTATTGGCATAAAAACAGACATACAGATCAATGGAACAGAATAGAGACCCCAGAAATAAACCCATGCATTTGTAGTCAATTAATATTTGGCAAAGGAGGCAAAAACATACAATGAGGTAAAGATAGTCTATTTAATAAATGGTGTTGGAAAAATCGGACAGATACACACAAAATATAAAACTAGACCACCTTATTATATCATATACTAGAGGCCCGGTGCACAAAAATTTGTGCACTCAGGGGGGTCTCTCAGCATGGCCTGTGCCCTCTTGCAGTCTGGGACCCCTTGGGGAATGACCACACGCTGGCTTAGGCTTGGTCCCCAGGGGATTGGGCCTAAGCTGGCAATCAGACATCACT
>NW_006289718.1:1206903-1212819 GCF_000327345.1 Myotis davidii
CACCCCAGTGACGGAAGCTCCCAGCCTCTCCTTTTTTTCTTTTTTTTTTTCCTGGGATTTATTTATCTTCTATAATTGAAACTTTGTTGCTTTCAGTGGACCTCAGAGCCAGCTCCTGCTCATTCCAGCTCTGTGGCCACGGCTGGCTGAAAGAAGGTATCTGGGGTTTATTTGCCTTCTATAATTGAAACTTTGTTGCTTTCAGTGGAGCTCAGAGCTGGCCGGGAAACTTGGCTTCCTCCATCACTGGAGCAACTAAGCCTCCTGCTCGCTCCAACTCCATGATTGCCAGCTGCAATCTTGTTTGGGTTAATTTGCATATAGTTGCTCTGATTGGCTGGTGGGTGTGGCTTAAGGCATAGCAAAGGTACAGTCAATTTGCATGTTTGTTTTTTTATTGTATTAGACAAGAGTAAACTCAAAATGGGTTAAAAACTTGAATGTTAGACCCCAAACCATAAAAATCCTAGAGGAAAACATATGCAGTAAAATCTTGGACATTTATCATAGCAATATGTTTTCTAATATATCTCCTCAGGCAAGGGAAACAAAATAAAAAATAAATAAGACTACATCAAACTGAAAAGATATTTCACAGCAAAGGAAACCATCAACAAAATGTAAAGAAAACCCACTGAATGGGAGAACATATTCAACTATGATACATCTGATGAGGGGTTAATATCCAAAATTTATAAACAACGTATAAAACTCAACACCAATAAAACAAACAGTCCAACTTAAAAATGAACAAAGGACCTTAATAGACACTTCTCCAAAGGGGACATACAGATGGCCAATAGACACATGAAAAGACTAGAGGCCCTGTGCATGAAATTTGTGCACTTGGGTGGGGGCATCCCCCAGCCTGGCCTGTCCCTTCTCACAGTATGGGATCCCAGGTAGGCTGGAGCCGGGGGTCCCACCTCCGCGGCAGGCACGGGGCTGCAAGAGCCCCAGCTGAAGCTATGCGGAGTGGCTGCTGAGGCCCTGCCCCTGCATTGGGTGCATGGGGCTGTGGGAGCCCCGCCTCCGCTGTGTGCCTAGCTATCTTGCGATGGCGTGAGGGTATCATGCGTGAGAGCATGATGACTACTTAGCCTTTTATTAGTAAAGATGCTCAATGTCACTAATCATCAGAGAAATGCAAATTAAAACCATAATGAGATATCATCTCACACCTGTCAGAATGGCTATCATCAACAAATCAATATACAGCAAGTGTTGGTGAGGATGTGGAGAAAAGAGAACCCTTGTGCAGTGTTAGTGGGAGTGCAGTCTGGGGTCGCCACTGTGGAAAGTAGTATGGAGTTTTCTCAAAAATTTAAAAATGGAACTGCCTTATGACTCAGTGATTCCACTTCTGGGAATATATCAGATGAAAACCAAAACATCAATTCGAAGGACTATATACACCTCTATGTTCATGGCAGCATTATTTACAATAGCCAAGATTTGGAAGCAGCCCAAGTGTCCATCAGTAGATAAATGAAAAAAAAAAAAGCTGTGGTACATTTACACAACGGAATGCTACTCAGCTATAATAAAGAAGGACATCTTCCCCTTTGTGGCAGCATGGATGGACCTGGAGAGCATTATGCTAAGTGGAATAAGCCAGTCAGAGAAAGATAAGTCCCACATGATTTCACTCATATGTGGAATCTAATGAACTAACAAACAAAATAGAGACAGACTCATAGATAGAGAGCATGCTGACAGCTGTGAGGGGTTGGTTGGGGACTGGGAAGGGCGGTGGAGGGATTGAACAAAGAAAAAATGGGGAAAATCTTATGGACAGAAACAACAGTGTGATGATTTCTGGTGGGATGACAGAGTGGGGGGAGGGAGAGGAGGATAGGGAGGGATAAATGGTGATGGAAGGAGACTTTACTTGCAGTGATTGGCACACAGTACAGTGTACTGATGATGAATTGAGGCATTGTGCACCTGAAACCTGTGTAATTTTGTTAACCAGTTTCACCTCAATAAATCCAATTAAAACAATATGCTAAAAAAAGAAAGAGCATTTTCAAAGCTATTGAGAAATTTTGAGGAATGGATGACACTTTTTGAGAAAATATATATTTTTATTGATTTCAGAGAGGAAGGAAGAGGGAGAGAAAGATAGAAACATCAATGATGAGAGAGAATTATTGATCAGCTGCCTCCTGCATGTCCCACACTGGGAATCCAGCCGCAACCTCATATGTGCCCTTGACCGGAATCAAACCTGGAACCCTTCAATCTGCAGGCTGACATTCTAGCCACTGAGCCAAACCAGCTAAGGCAGGAATGACATTTGAAGGGCCCCATTCAGGAAATGAAAATACAGGCCTTTATTTAAATCACCATTGACACTCATTTACTGAGCACCTACTGTGAGCCAGGCACAAGGATAGAAAAATGGAAAACACCATGTAGCTAATCTCAAAGCACTTGCAGCCTTGCCTACCATTTCAAGGCAATATTCTCTCTGAAAGATATGGGGCTGGGAAGAGCTGTCAAAATGTAATCCCATCTGACATGACTGTTCTCATAGCAACACTACCTTATAGTTTTGCTAAATATGAGTCTTACAGCATTTGGGATTAATAACTAGTTTCTCAATATAAACTGCTTAATGTGGGAGATCCTTAATGTCTGCATGTCCCTTAAGCTTAATACTAATTTTGAGGCATAATTTAGATAACCGGCATTTAAAAAATGGGGGGAGATAAAAATATCACAGTATAATAGTGGTGGGAAAGTTGAGACTTCTCATTTTATAGATGAGGTAATAGAGGCCCATTGCAGTGAATCGTTTAACTCCATCAGGGTTAATGGATCACATAAGCACACTCACTTAACCAAAAGAAATTTATAAATGAGGGTGATTTCCTTGGCAGATACAGCAGTACTGTGAATACACAATAAAAAAATACAGCTGCTGCCTTCAAGGAGCTTAAGTTAGAAATTATAGCAATGTAGAAAGAAGAAAGCAATAGTTGCTATTCTAATGTCTTCTGAGTTGAAGACAATTTTAATTTTATTAACTACTAGAGGCCTGGTGCATGGATTTGTGCACCGGCGGGGTCCCTCGGTGTGGCCTGTGGGGATCAGGCTGTGGCAGGTGGCTAGGAGGAGCCCAAGCCTGGGCCAGATGCTGCACCGCTCCTGGTCATCGTGGTCCTGCTGCACCTGCCGCAGGCTCACGCCCAGTCAGTCCCGATCAGGAGAGGCTTGTGCCACCTCAGTGGTGCTCAGCAGCCATGAGCCCGGTGTCTGCACACTGTGGGAGCACACTGACCACCAAGGCAGCTCCTGTGTTGAGCGTCTGCCCTCTGGTGGTCAGTGTGTATCATAGAGACTGGTCGACTGGTCACTTAGGCTATTATATATATAGACTAGAGGCCTGGTGCATGAAATTCATGCATGGGGGGTGTCCCTCAGCCCAGCCTGTGCCCTCTCGCAATCCGGGACCCCTTGGCAGTTGGACATCTCACTCGCAATCCGGGATGCTGCATGCACAGTGACCTTACTTTTCATATAGGTGAAAGACATCTTGTTGTTGTATGGGCAGCTACATTTTTTGCACTGGTTATAGAAAGTAGTACATAACATGATCCTTCTGAGGCAGTAGTACCATTTTCCCCATCTTATGGTTGGAAAAACTGAAGTAGAGAGAAGCTACACAGTTATAAGTGTCAGAATCAGGGCTGACCACAAAATGTGCAAGCCAGAGTCCATGCATGTCATTGCTGCATCATCCTGTTTTTTTTCAGTGTTAGAATAGCCTTGCCAGGTTTTAATTTTTAAATCTAAGAGACTGTTCCCAATATATAGGGTAGGGTCCCTAGGCCTGGCTGGCAATCAGGGCCGATCTGTGGGGCAACTGGTAGAGTGATTGGGGGGCCCCTGCTGGCACCTGCCTTGGCTGGCGGCCTGGCACCACCTGCTCACTGGCCCCTACTGGGGGCAGCTCCTGCATTGAGCATCTGCTGCCTGGTGGTCAGTGCATGTAATAGTGACCGGTTATTCTGCTGGTCATTTTGCCATTCGGTTGATTTGCATATTAGGGTTTTATTATATAGGATAGGTAAACCTCTTGGGTCCATGATGCTTTGAGTTTTTATTTCACCGTTGTCTGACAATAATATCACTGTTCCTGTTACCTTTTGGTTTGCTTGGCCAAGTAAATTTTGCATAGTCCTTTAATTCTAACTTAATTTTCATGTACAGTTGAATATGTGATTTTGACCTTAATCTGCAGTTCTTCCTCTTCTAAAGAGGAAGTTTATCCCATTCACATTCATTTTTACTAGTTGCCCTTGGTCTTCTGTCATCCCTGCTTTTAATAATTAGTATCACTTGACAAATAGACTTTTTTAAAATGCTAAGTGATTTAGATGATATAAAGTCTGTTTTCTTCCAATTAGTGGTTACATTTACATTATTTCAGAATATATTTGAATCAGTATTTTTATATCAAATTTACAATGTCAAGAATGAACCATAAAAACACGGGATCATATGTAATCCAAACTTGGGAGATGAAAATGAATCTCTGGTTGTTCTAAAGTAACATTGACATTTTAGTTGTACCAGTGTTTTTTGCTCAGGGTGATTTTGTCCCCCTGGGGATTTCTGGCAATGTCTGGAGACGTTTTTTGTTGCCACAGCTGTGCTTCTGGCATCTAGTGTATAGAGATGCAATGAGCCCGACAATGAACACGGCAGCCCCACAACAAAGAATGATCTGCCCATAAGGTCAGTAGTGCAGAGGTTGAGAAATCCTAGTCACACTTTGGCTTCTTTACACTTACTAAGTAAATTTTAATCACCACAAATGATTTTTTTTCTAATTTCAGAATTGAAAGTAAAAAGAAAAGAAATTGCAGGTATATACTTCCTATCTCCTTGTTTTCTCTTAATTTATCTTTCTTAATTTGTTCTACCTAGAAATCAACACACCCTTTGATGAAATACCTCTTTTCCAGTATTTGCTTACTTTTGCTCAGTCCTTCTCAGGAGTGTTGTACTGGAGTTACGGCATTACTCAAGGGTGGCGCACGTAAGGGACATTATTCCCTTCACACATCTAGATGAATTCGAATACAAGCACAAATGGCATCAGGAGATGCCAGGCCTCCCTCCTGAGCTCTGCACTTCCCTGCTCCCCCATTACTGCATCCCACCTGGGCTCTGGACCTTACCTGGGAGCAGAGGGCAGACATTTCCTAACATCTGATGGATGCCTATATGCACACAGCCATGGTTGCTGCTTGTGGGCATTGAGAATGTCCCTCAGGCAGAGCTGTTCAGACTGTGCAATAATGCACTAACTTAATTGTTTTTCCCTGGAGGAAGAAGTAAATATAATAAGGAAGTTTAGAGCCAGATTGTTATTAAATTATTTTCATCATATATCTTCTTTAAATAATTGTTATTAGTGATAGTTATTTAATTAACTATGTTTTAGTATAGTAATTTTCAACCATAGCTACACATTAGAATCATCTGGGGAACTACTTAAAATACTTTTGGGGTGCCCACTGTAGACCAATTAAGTCAGCATATCTGTGCATAGAAACAAGGCAGTGGTACTCTCAGATGTTTCCCAGAGATTCCAATGTGCAGCCAAGTTTAAGAATCCATTGCTTTAGTGGTTATATCACTCACCACCAATTCTGTTATACCCGAACTCCCTCATTCTTGATGTCTCAATTTTACTCTTCTCTTGGTAATTGTCTGCTGATTCTGTACACAAAAATAATATCATTGGTTTCCTTTGCACATGAATAAGAATTTGTTTTTTTTTGTGTGTGTGTTCAGGTTACTATTTATAAATTACTATCTATGATCAGAATTATATAGGCATTGCTTCATTTGTGTGTGTGTTTGCATATTAATATGATATTTTTCCCCCTGCCTTGATCC
>NW_006289718.1:1213051-1236672 GCF_000327345.1 Myotis davidii
TTTTGCTCTCCATTCCCTCCATGCTGTTGCTTTTAACTTGTTCTATCTAAACATCAATGAGCCCCTTTGACGATGAGTCACAAGTTTTACTTCATCTTGAGAAGACTTTCTTCTACTGCATTTTTTATTCTTGTCCTTCTCTCCTGTGTGGTTGGTCACATATATTGGAAGTGGCTCCCAAATTTGTTTACATATTAAATTTACTATGGATCTTTTAAAACTCCCAAAGTTCAGGCCACACTCAGTCTGATTAAATCCCATTTTCCAGAGGTGGAGCACAGACATCAGGGGTATCCACAGCTCCCAGGTGTGCAGACAATGTTGGGAACCACAGATGTGTTGGGTTTTGGGATTTCTTTTCCATATCTTTCTTTTTTCTTCATTGTTTTCAGGTCTACTCACCTGTGTGCTCAGAATAAGGTCCAGAGACTCCGAAAGACCTGTGTCATTCTGTTTCCCTCCATTTGGTCTCCAGGTCAGGTGAGTTTACAGCTATCTTTGTATATTCCTTTGGCACAGTTCTGATCTTATTTTATTGCTTGGGTTTGTTTTCTGTGTCTGTTAGTACTGTCTTCAATGACATGTATTTTTATTTCTACCATGGTGCCTTTTCATACACTTGGGATTCCTTTTGCTTAGAAAACAGTAGTTCTCAAACTTGATTGCACATTGGAGCTATCTGAATCCATTCCAAGAGATTCATTTTTTTTTGTTCTAGAGTTCAGAAGGCTGAAAACATTTTTTTCACACTCTTCAGGTTGTGCTAATATACAACCAAAGTTGAGAATCACTTCCCTAAGGCCTTTTATTAGCCTATTTTTTGTGTGTATGTGATGATAGCAGTAGTTCTCAAACTTTAGTGTGCAATACAATCACTTTGGCCCTTTGCCCCCTACATTTCTGATTTAGTGGTTCTGAGGCAAGGCCCAATAATTTACATATGTTACAAGCTTTCAGGTGAGGCAGATGCCATATGGAGACCCCTGGATTGGGGTCTAGTTGGCCCAGAATTATTGAATTCCTTTAATAACTACTTCCCCTTCTCACCCATGTCCATGGTATATTGGATTTCTCTAACAGTGGAGCTTGCCTTACCTATGTGTGTTTTTATGTGCATGTATATAAATAGAGTTTTGTGGCTGTGGAAAAAGAGATGGAGTTAAAATGGTTTGCAATTGGGATAGTCCTCTGTGGGTCAATGTATAAACTATAGGTGTATTTTTCAAATTTACTCCTTGGGGCTGACCCTATAGAAATGCCTTTTCTGCTCCCACAGTGCCTCTGTGTACCTTGACTCTGACAGCATCTTAAAACTTCTGCAAATCAGAAGAATCTTTCTCTTTTGTGAGGTGAGGGTTGCCTTGGCATGGAAATACCATACTGACTTGATTTCACTTTTTAATATAGCAATGGTGTGTTACCCTTCAATGCAGTTTTCCTTTCCTCATGACTACCTGTTCTAGTTTTATAAACACAGTAGTCTCTTGATATATGTTGAGAATGTAGTTAGAATTGTTTCAAATTTTCTTCCTTGGATAATTTTCATGGGAAGACATTGGCTCTGATTTTTCAGTATGGTTCCTTGTTTTGTGAACTGCAGAAAATTTGCCTGTTTCTAGTGATTTTTCTCCCTGTACTTGTCCTTTCCAAAGGAATTCTATACTTTTCTAAGACTGGAAGCTGAGGTGGGTTTTGTCAGAATCTGTGTGTACTCTATTTCAAATATTATAGCCAAAAGGGAAAATTTATTTTTCCTTTGCCAGTGTGAATGTGCAACAGCCTGGGGATATAGTGTGAATGCCAAATTTAGAGGCTATGTCAGAAACCTGTGCCTCTCAGTTCAACAATTATTTATGGCAGGCAGGAATTAACTGAGTGCCATCCATCTCTTTGCCTAGTGAGGGCTACAGTACCATAAGCGGATCAGGGGCCACAGCTGTGGCCTCCCTACCTCATTGGATGGCCATTGGTGTTTTTATGCTTGCAAAGGCAGTTGTGGGAGTCACAGGTTGCTCACTGTCCCTTTGCCTGGCTTAATCTCCAGGCCTCTTCCCTCCCAGTAAGTGGGTGTTTTCATCTTATTCCCCAAGCTATTCCTTCACAGGTGGGAAGCTGTAGCAATAGATCAAAGATCCCCAATAATTTTATGTAAAGAGCCACATAGTAAATATTTTAGGGTTTGCAGAAGATACTATCTTTGTTAAAACTACTCATATCTGCTGTTTTATTGATAAGGCACCCAAAAAGAAAATATAAGCAAATGGGCATGGTTATACTCTGATAAAATATACTTACAAACATGGTCATAGTTTGCTGACCGCTGAAATGGATGGTCTGCTTTCCATGATGCCCATATGAACTCTATCCATCAAAATGTCCGCAGTTCCTGATATCCTCATTTCCCAATTTATAATTTGATAGAGGACTTTCTTCATTTTTTCTATCATTTTTGTCATTTGAAAGGTGATAATGGAAATGAGTCAGACACTTATCCTCACATAGTCATGTTTTCTGGAATCCCTAATGCCTAATTGTTTAAATTGTTCAATATCACATTCCATGATAAACACCTTTAATGTTCTTTAACTCCTCAGTGATATTTAGACTAAAATGCATAGTAATATCTGAAGCCCACTTCTTAATTTTTTTTAAAGAATTCTATTTTATATTTACTTAATAGCAAACAAATAAGCAAACTAACAAAACACTCCTCTGAGACAGTGAGATTTATGTGAAGCCTGAATTTCTGGGCTTGACTGTAGTTTATACTATTATAGAAAGACTTTATGGCTAGAAAAAAAAAATAAGTTTCTTTTCAGATTCTGTAACTTAGAAAATAGTAGTGCTTGAGTCCCATTTGAGGAATCATGAAGACTCAAGTAAAAGACTTCTTTTCAAGGTCATATTTTTAATAAATTATGAACTGATGAAAATATGAACTGATGAAAATATGAGATGATCCTTGGGGGGAAATTCAAGCAGTGAGTATAAAATATTTGCTCTGTGCTAGATACCATGGATGTTTCAGAGGTTTAAATTGTAGTTCCTAGCTTCTAGGAATCCATCGTGGAATTAAAGGAGGGGCTATCTTGCAGTAATATCTGATTGGTTGTTTCATTACTTTTTCAACATAAATTTATTGAGTGCTTATTATATGTCAAGTCCTGTTCTAGGTACTTCAAACACAAAAATGGAAATATGGTCCCTGTGAAGATGTTTACAGTCCATCAGAAAAAAAAAATGGTGCTGACCAATAATTGCAATAGTGATAAGTATAT
Organism: Myotis davidii; assembly: GCF_000327345.1. Classification (NCBI taxonomy): domain Eukaryota; kingdom Metazoa; phylum Chordata; class Mammalia; order Chiroptera; family Vespertilionidae; genus Myotis; species Myotis davidii. The sequence goes on from NW_006289718.1 coordinate 1,216,330, forward strand.
AATGAAGCAGGTTATGACGCGTGATGAGTGGACTCAGTCCTAGTAGGAGCAGGAGAAATTCAGGGCAGGCTTTCCAGGAGTTAAGTTGAGTGGATTGAGTTAAAATGACCAAGATTTTTCCACTCAAATGGGGAGGAGGTGGCAGAATGTGCAAAGTCTTGGAGCAGTGAAATCACTGGGAATTCAGGGAACTGTATGTAGGTGCATCATTAAAATTTTCACACCAAGTTTTAAGTTTTAACTACTCTCAGTCAAAATCAAGGGCTGTGGTAGGGAGGAATCGAAACTTTTGCTAAGATATAATTGTATTACCTGTGCAGAGAGAGGGTATTATTTAATCTCTGTGTCTTCAGCACCTAGGACAGTGCCAGACAGAGTAGACATGAATACATGTTTGCTGAATCGCTGATCCCTTAGCTAGTGAATGAAGACAGCTCTCAGGTGGCAGTGTGGTTTTGATATTCTGTATTCAGCCTAGAATCTCTTGTGAAATGATTATTCAAAACTACTAATCTTTTGTGGGAGAAAATGGTCCTGGAAAGATAGCACATTGCTAGTCTTGATGTTGGAAGTGAAGATGGGTAGGAGAGACTCCTATGTAGTCAGCCCCATCTCATTAAATGTTACAAAGTTTTTAAGTAACTCCTGTCTCCTGTTTCTCTCACACCACTTTTCCATACATACAAAGATCCAGTCCATCACAAAATCCTATGCTTCTCTCTTTGAAATGTAAGCTGAATCTAGCACTTTTTTCTATCTCCACCACAGCCCAAGCACCATCATTGTAAATAACCATCACTCATTGTCATTGCAGTCACTTTGTTCCTGGTCCCTCTCCTTCTTACTACCAATGACCCTTAATGATATTTTCTCTTTGAGTAGCCAGAGCAGCCTTCCAAAATGTAAATCAGATCAGTTGGCCTCCTGCTCAAAACACTCCAGGGGCTTCCCATTGTAATAACCAAAGTCATTACCATGTCCTATAAACCCCTGTATGGCCAACCCCACCACTTTATGTGACCTCATTCCCCACAACTCTCCTCACTGCTCACTGAACTCCAGCTCTTCTAGGTTCCCTGCCTTCCCATGGACTCTTCAGGTTTACCTTCTCAGGGCCTTTGAACTTGTTTTTGCCTCTTTGGATTGCTCCCTTATGCCATCTATGGTTGGAGAGGCCATCCCTAACCCCTCTCTAAAATGGCACCTCTGCCATCTCAGACATGTTATATGTTTATATGTCTGCTTTTTCATGACTTATTTCCCCACTCTAATCTAAGTTCCATGGGATCATTGCTTGTTTCACATGAATGATTCTTAACCAGAACAATACACAATATGATTTTATTGCAGAGTGAAATCTTGAATTCAGGGGTGGCTGATATTGACAATGCGAATTACCCTCTGCTCCAGGTGGAAGTGAGAGGGAAGGACACATAGAGCTGTTTCAGGAGGGCCCTGCATTTCTCCCACAAGGAACGTAGGTAGGGGTGAGCTGGGACATGGTTGTACCTCAGAAACTACAGTTTTTAGGAATGCAAACATTTTTTATAGGTCTGTTATAAATGATAATAATGGCTAACATTGGTAGACCAACTCTGTAACCTATGACTAGGTATTGTATTATCCCCATTTTGTAGATAAGGAAACGGGGGTGCAGAGAGGTTAAACAACTTTCCTGAAGTCTTGCTGTGAGCAAAGCAGTCAGCAAAGCTCGGATTTACAGAGTCAGTCCAGCCAGCTCCACAGTCTGCCTGCTCACCACCTCGCTGCTCTGCCTGAGGGACAAGAACAAAGGATGTTTTCCTGATGTCTGCCCATCACATTCCCAGACCAGACTTAGTCTCTTTGTTGTACTAAGTGCTGCTTGTGGCACCAAACTAAGAGCTTTGTCTTAGTGTCTTCACTGAAAATATACTTACCACTTTTTTAGGAGTGCTGGGAGCAGATGATGTGAAATATGATAAAATGCATTCATTTGCCAAACAAATCAGTCTTAAGTGGGGCAGAAGGATTGAAGACCTCTCCTTAAGTGAATGATTTTGTAGATTATTGATTTGGGCAGCAGTTTATTTAAACATTTAAAACTTGAATGAAGTAACTTAGCCTGAAGAAAAATGTGTCAAGTACAGTCCTTGTTATAGCTGGTTTTTCAGCCTCTGAGGACTTTGTAAACTGTCCAGATATATTTAGTTTTAAAAAATATTTTCTCAAGGAAAAAAGAAGTTGGATTGGGGAAGGGAGGATGAGGTTTGTCTCTAGAAATTATAATCTCTTTGAAAAGGAAACATCTGAAAGGATTCTTTTTCTTCCCAGAAGCATTCTCTGCCTTTTGAGCCAATCCTAAAACATTAGCTGGTGTTACTCAGATTCTGAAAAATGTAAAATGCCTCCCTCTCTCTTCCTGGTTGTATCCATACCTTTTATCCTCCTTTATTACAGTTGGTCTATGGACTTGGTATTCCCACCAAAGGAATTGGAGGAGAGGGGAACATTAATTAACTGGAGGGTACAAATGGATTGTCCTGTCTACTGTGTCACCAAATAACAATTAAATGATGCTTTGTAGTTGTGTGTAGGTCAGGGCACCATTACACATTTCCTTTTGATGACAACACCACTGACTTTCCCCCTCATCATCTTATGTGTGTTAATCTTGGCTCTACAACTAGTGTGCAAACTTTCTGAGAACATGAGAGGTATGCACGAGAGGTAGTTAAGAAGGTAAGCACTTGATTCTACCATTTGCCAAAGCTGTGCGAGTGGGGCAGGTTATCTCCATAATTCTTGGTCTCTGCATCTGTGAGATGGAAATAACATTGGGATAATAACAACAATGGAATAAAGAGCTAATATTTATAAATTTGTCAGTACAATGCCTCACATACTTTTACTTGAATGTTTATCAGAGGCCTTCCTAAATCTTCAATAAATTGTTGTTATTGATCTTTACAAACTAACTTATTTTCTCTAAAAATGGCATCACTTGAAGAGAATCCCTTTTATAATTATCAGTAATCAATTTCTCAAGAAATGGAACGAATGAGAAAATTAAACAAAATGAAAATATGGATTTGATTAAAAACATAAGATTGATTAACTCATAGTGATTATGGTGATGCTATAGGGGCCAGACAGGAGTGGGCAACAGTAGGTTTACTGTGAAATTCTTTTGAATTAATAAAGCTATTGTAATAATCATAACCTGCATGTCTTTTTTCCGTATGTACAACTATAAACCTACTTTTCCCCATTCCTATATTTTTATTAAAGGCCCTTGCATATATATCTTATCATCTTAGTTCAGACTCTATCCTCCTTAGGATACAAGTCCTTTGGTTGACCTCTTACCCCCCTATCTCCTGCCCCCCAACCCTCCCCGGCCTTCCTGCTGCAGTTTGACAATCTCTATTATCCACGAATGAGTGAGATCATGTGGTATTTTTCCTTCATTGACTGGCTTATTTCACTTAGCATAATGCTCTCCAGTTCTATCCATGCCGTTGCAAATGGTAAGAGTTACTTCCTTTTTACAGCAGCATAGTATTCCATTGTATAGATGTACCACAGTTTTCTAATCCATTCATCTGTTGATGGGCTGTTTCCAGATCTTAGCTATGGTAGATTGTGGCTTTTTATTTTGATGTAGTCCCATTTGTTCATTTTCTCTTTAGTTTCAAATGCCCTAGGAGCTGTATCAGTGAAGAAATTGCTTCAGCATATGTCTGAGATTTTGTTACCTTTGAATTCTTCTAGAATTTTTATGGTTTCCTGTCGTACATTTAAGTCCTTTATCCATTTAAAAAATGAAATTTTGGATAATGTAATCCATTTCTATTAATGTATATGGAAAGAAACTGTGTTTCAGAACTCAGGTATCCGAGTGACCAAAATCTTGGTTTTCTGATGCTTCAGTCTGGTCATATATTTGAAAATTATTTTAGAGACTTTAGCTCAGTTAATTTAACCAATTATCTCTTTTAAAAATAAAATATGGTATTTTTCATTTTTGTCCTACTGTATTTTTTGTAGACATTGTTATAGTTCATTGCATGGTATCTGAAGGAGTCACTACACTAAGGGATCTGAATATGAGGCTAAGGCATAGAGTCTCTGACTCAAAACTATAGGGCCTAAACTCAATCCATTTCTATTCAGCCCATCATATTATGATGTAGGTCCTGGAATTGGGAGTCATGCAGATCCTGGAATAGAGGGCATGCATGCCCTGAAGAAGTGCAGGTAGGGGTCTTAGGAGCACAGACTTTCAAAAGGAATGCCAGAGTTTAGGCCCAAAGCAAATGTCCCCTAGTGAGTACATCCTGCTGCTTTCTCACTGACTTTGGAGCCCAGACTGGCAAAGAAGCGCAAGTCTTGAATTAGTTGAGTTGGGACTTTGATGTCTTCTGTCGACTATTCTGGTTTCCTACACCTGGTGGTGCCCATTGCCTGGAGATCCTGTTAAGCTACCAAGGCTTCAGCACCCCACCTGCTACCTCCTGGCTTCCAAACCTCCTGACTTTCCCACTAGTCATTGGCTTTACCTTTTCCACCTGGCCTTGACAGCTTGCACTGGCCCTGTCCTGCAATGCTTATTGGCTCTTGCCTAGTAAATCACATGGACAACATGTGGTACTGTTATGAGACAAGTCTGCCTTCTCAATGAGAACCTAAGCTCCTTTAAAAGGACTGTTTTCACTTGTTTTTTGTTTATCATATGTGGCCTTTATTATATTGAGGTATAGTCCCTCTATACCCATACCTCTTATTGAGAGTTTTTATTATAAGTGGATGCTGAATTTTGTCAAATGTTTTTTCTGCATCTATTGAGATGATCATATGATTTTTATCTTTCATTTTATTAATGTGGTATATCACTTTGTTTAATTTGTGAATGTTGAACCATTCTTGTATTCCTGGAATAAATCCCACTTTCTCATGGTGTATGGTCCTTTTAATGTATGGCTGTATTTGGATTGCTAATATGCTGTTGAAGATTTTTGCATGTATGTTCAACAGAGATATTGGACTATAGTTTTCTTTTCTTGTGGTACTCTTGTTTGGTTTTGGTATGAGTAATACTGGCCTTGTAAAATTAGTTTGAAAGCATTCTCTTCTATTCAATTTTTAGGAAGAGTTTGAGAGGATTCTTATTAATTCTTTGAATGTTTAGTAGAATTCACCAGTGAAGCCATCTGATACTGGACTTTTATTTGTTGGGAGTTTTTTTTTATTTGTTTTAATTTTGTTTTATTGCTTAAAGTATTACAAAGAGTAGTACATATGTCCCCTTTTTTTTTCCCCCTTGACTTTCCCCTGGCCTCCCCTACACCCCAGTGTCTTGTGTCCATTGGTTATGCTTATATGCATGCATACAAGTCCTTCAGTTGATCTCTTACCTCCCATAGCCACTGAGCCTAACTGGTCAGGGCTTCACCTGTTTTCTTGAACCAATGTTTGTCCTAGTGCTGGAAAGCATCACCACAAATGGCCTGGAAGTTGATCTAGCACTGGTGATCCCTTCTTTTTCCATAGACATGATCTCATCTTAGTTTTGATTCTGATTGAGAATAATTTCAGTACCGAAAAAAATGGACAGACTTGAAGCTAGAACATATTGGATTGAAGTTGACTTCCACCAGGGAATTTTCTTTTTTGAGCCTCGTTTTCTCATTTATGAGAAGAGGTTATTTATTGGTTAATATCCTTGAGATTTCTGAGTAACTATAACCAACAATAATCCAAGTCATTTCCCACATATTATGGAATTAAATTGCCATACAATATCAGAAGTGAAGGGATGTCAGAGTTCTTCAGGTGCCTGTACCCAAATTTTATAGATGAACAACTCCTGAGGTCCCATGAGATACAATTTAATCAGTAGATTGTGGAATAAATAAATGGAACCATATTCTCCAATTTAATCCAAGAATCCTCTAGGGCACCCTCCTCTTCTAACGTGTGTTATTTCAGCCCCAAATTTCTTGGCATTGACACTCTTGCTGTAACTTCATCTCTGAGCTAGAATACAAAACTTCATAAAGAACCTGATGCTAGTTTTGTTTGAAACCTGAATACATACGGACTGAAAGGAAATACACTAAGATATTAAACAGTAGCTATATTCTTGGAATATGGATGTTTTTATTCTTTTCTATTTTTTTCCAGTGAATGTACATATAACTTTCATAGTGACAAGAGCAAAAAGGTGGTATACAAAAGTAGCTTTGAAAATATCTGTGTTTACTAGGTATGAGGAAGTAATGAAGGGGATATGAAAGAGGAGGCAGTTGGAAGGTCTTGAGTAAGTTATGCTTTTGTTCATTCAATAAATGTTCATTGACTATCTAGTTTATATAAACCCTTGAATGAAGCCTTTGTTGGATGTAAAAGTAAATAAAAAACAGAAAAGTAAATCAGAAAGTTGATTTCAAGTAATCTGGACTTTAGCAGGAGATATGTAAGTGTATATAAAATGTGTAATTCTAAAGTTCATGCATTAAAAGCCATATAAACACCCCTCCCACAAGGAGCTTTGGCTTAAATAAAATAAAGGTCACTTCAGATTTCTAGGAAAGACTATTAAGTGGGTGACACTTGATTGGGGCCATGCAGAGTGAGTAGGATGTTGATAAGCAAAGATGGCAAGAGGGGAACATTGCTCTCTCCACTGACTTCTCTGTAGCTAGCTACGAAAGAATGTGAGATAGAAACAGTGGAGGTGGAAACTCTAAATTCCCAGTTGTACACAGGTGGGCCTGTGGAGAGAAGAGTAGGAATGATGAATTTCCTGAGGACAGGAATTCCACCTTCTTTATTTTTGTATTCCTAGTCTGGGCATATAGCATCTCTGTGCCTAGTTAAAGCTTAGTAAATGGATAAAGAAATTACCAGGGAAGTAAAAATGCCCCAAATGGTCAATAGTAGCATGAATTTTTCCACATTCATGGAGTTACTCAGATTCACTTTCTAGGAGGGAACTTAAAATATGTAATGTGAGTTTGTAAATTGGTTATACATTTGCCGTTTTTTATTCCCCAGTGTGTACATACCTATCTTCCCCAGGTGTTCCCATTATTCTCTGAATGTTTTCTGTTCTAACTGGGAATCAATTGCTTTACTGTAATCCACCCCCCCACCCCCATACACACACAAACACAACTGTACTTGCCGAGGACCACATCTGTGCCTTCTCCATGGTGGCTCCCGTAGGGCCTAGCAAATGGACTGCTCCTAAGTCCTACTGTATAAATATTTGTGGAATGAATGAGTGTTTGGTGTCCCATGTGATCATGATAAAGTAGCAGACAGCTGTCAATGGATGTGTCAACTTGATTAAAATTGATGATTATGAATTAGGAGGAAGTTTAAACATTCAGTAACTGCCTGCAAGCTCATTTGGGGACCTAAGTTGGGTCATTGTTTAGAGACAATGGAATTAGGTTAGAGCGGAATAAATCTTTTGGATACCAAAGAACAAAATAATAAATATTATTAAATGCTGTTTATTGGGACAGTAAGGGCCACTTAGAACTTCTGTCATGGGGTTTGAATTGTTTGAGAGGTCAGTTTGGTCTGGACCAACCAAAATAGCCCTCAGAAAGTGACAAAGTAGAGAATTTTAATACACTTCCTACAAACAAACACACAAAACACCCACATTAAATGAAAATTGTCTGAAACCAAGTTCCTTAACATTGTCCCTGCCCTTTACTCAAAACAGACACTATTAGCCTTCTGATTAAACCCTCTAAGCAGTGGTTCTCAACCTTCTGGCCCTTTAAATACAGTTCCTCATGTTGTGACCCAGCCATAAAATTATTTTTGTTGCTACTTCATAACTGTAATGTTGCTACTGTTATGAATCATAATGTAAATATCTGATATGCAGGATGGTCTTAGGCGACTCCTGTGAAAGGGTCGTTCAACCGCCAAAGGGGTTGCGATCCACAGGTTGAGAACCGCTGCTCACATTCAGTCTTCCCAGCTATTCACAGAGATGAGCTGTCATTGCTCTTTTTTTCCGTTTTCCTTTTTATTTTTTTAATTTTATGTTATTGTTTAAAGTATTGCAAATAGTAGTACATATGTCTCTTTTTTTTCCCCATTGACCTTCTCCCAGCCTCCCCTACCCACCGGCACATGCCCTTCCCCCTAGTGTCTTGCATCTATTGGTTATGCTTATAAGCAAACATACAAGTCCTTTGGTTAATCTCTTACCTCTCCCCTACAACCCTCCCCAGCCTTCACCCTGTAGTTTGACAGTCTATTCCATGCTTCTCTGCCTCAGTATCTATTTTTGTTCATCAGTTTATAATGTTCTTTATTATCCATAAATGAGTGAGATTATGTGGTATTTTTCTTTACCTACAGTTCATCCTCCCCTCTATCTGTGCTCTATTCTAATTCTGCTTTGCTTATTTAAGGATTTTGCTCCAGGAATATTTCCTCTCTATTAGATAATTCTTATAAATATATGAACTGTTATTTCTCTCATCTTAAGAAAACTTTCTTTGCACCTCACTGCCCTTTTCTTTGTCCCCCTTTTAGCAAAATTCCTTATGAGATTGTACGCATTTGATATCTCAAATTTCTCTTCTCTCATTCCCTCGTCAACCATTGCCATGGGATTTTTGCCCCCAATACACCATCAGAACTGCCATAGTACATACCCATGACCACACATTAACAAAGCCAGTGATTAATTCCTCACCCTGCTTGGCCTATTGGTGCATTGGACATGGTTGATTACCCCCTCCCACTCTTCCTCCCACTTTGTTTACAATTTCACTGGCCCTTCCATTTCAGCACATTTTGCTGATTTTTTCTCTTTTCTTGCCTCTTAATGTTGGAGTATTCCAAGGCTCACCTGTTGGTCTTCTTTCCTTTATTTTCACTTCTGTCCTCATTCAGTCTTATGGCCTTAAATACCAAATATGTGCCAACAGTTCTCAAATCTATCTCCAGTACAGACATCTCTCCAAAACTCTAGACCTTTATGTCTAGTTGACTTCTATAAATTTCCAATTGGAGGTCCAGATACCTCACTTTTAATATATCTATTGTTAACACCTTTCTCTCATACCCTAAATCCAGTTCAGGGAATATTATGTTTGCCCTATTGTAAAAGGTATATCTAGAATTCTACCTCTTATCACCACTTCCACTGCTGCCCTTCTGCTGTGAATCTCTATCACCTCTTGCTTGAATTATTGCTAAGATCTCCTAGCTGGTTTTCCTATTTTTGCACTTGCCCCTACAGATTCATCTCAATACAGGAGAGACGCTTTAAAAACAAATCAGATCATGTCACTCCTCTGATCAAACTCTTCCATGGATGTCTCTCTCTCAGAGTAAAAGCCAAATTCCTTTCAATGACCCATAATGTATTATGTGATACAAACCCTCTCACTTGTTTCTTCATCTCTTACTATACACCCCATTCATTTTTCATTTTCTATTTTTCAGTTTTATTTTTCAATTACAGCTGACATTTCATAATATTTTGTATTAGTTTCAAATATACAGCATAGTGGATAGATAATCATATACTTTATAAAATGATCTCCATGGTATTTCAAATACCCACCTGACACCATCTATATAATAAAAACCTAATATTCAAATTGTCACCTCGGGCAGTCATTCAACCACTAGGGCAGAGGTTCTCAAGCTGTGGGTCATGACCCCTTTGGGGTCGAATGACCCTTTCACAGGGGTCGCCTAAGACCATCGGAAAACACATATATAATTACATATTGTTTTTGTGATTAATCACTATGCTTTAATTATGTTCAATTTGTAACAATGAAAATACATTCTGCATATCAGACATTTACATTACGATTCATAACAGTAGCAAAATTATAGTTATGAAATAGCAACGAAAATAATTTTATGGTTGGGGGTCACCACAACATAAGGAACTGTATTAAAGGGTCGCGGCATTAGGAAGGTTGAGAACCACTGCATTAGGGAGCTCAACCACTTGCTATAATGTGTGCTGACCACCAGGGGGTGGTGCAGAACATGGTAGGCGTCGGTGACTTGGTGCCCAGGTGGGAGGCTGCAACTTCTTGCCAGTTACCTGGGGGTGGGGGTGACAGGATGGAGGTGCGGTGAGAATGCGGGGTGTCCACCGAGCTCACTCTCACTCCCCCTGCTACCCTCCCCTGGGATGCTAGGGCTCACGCTCTGGGAAAGCCCCAACACTCAGGTACCGGGCACCCATGAGGAGCCCACCTGCATCTGTGCAGCTGCTTCCAGGTGAGCCGGGCTGCAGCCACCTGTTGGGCTTCCTGTGGGTTCAAGCAGGAGTCGTTCTACAAGGGTGGCCAGGAGAGAGATCTTTGCCCTCCCAACTTCCGTGTGGCGCCACTGGGTGGCCCAGAGGCCCACATTATGCCCCAGCCCAGGGTGTCCAGCCACGCTCACCACATATTCACATGGGGCCTTGGATGCCATGATTCAGGCAGAGGGGTATGTGTGGGGGCCCAGGACCCAGAGGTCAGCTGGGACCTGGTCTTCCATGCCAGACACGCTTTGATCGCTGGCCAGGCCTAAGGACCACACCCATGTACAAATTTCATGCACCAGGCCTCTAGTATATAGATATTACAATATTATTGACTACTAGTGGCCGGGTGCACAAAAATTTGTGCACTCGGGGCCTGGGGGGAGTGTCCCTCAGCCCGGCCTGCACGCTCTCCAATCTGGGACCCCACGGGAGATCACCTATGGGATCGGGCCTAAACTGGCATTCGGACATCCCTCTGACAATCTGGGACTTCTGTCTCCTAACCACTCCCCTGCTGGCCTGCCTGATTGCCCCTAACCACTCTGCGGACGAGCCTGCCTCCATCCCTGCACTGGTCCACCTGCTATGCTAGGGTGGAGCCCTGCAACTCAGGCTTTTGCCCTGCCCATGTCACAGAAAGGAGCATGCGCACTTCTTTGCAGACACGAAGCAACTGTGGAGTAGGGAGGTGGTGGTTATTCCCCTGAGCAGGAACTGAAGTCCTTGTTGAAGTCTCCACTCCAGAGCCTGCGAGCCCTGGGAGGCTGCACAGTGGAGGCGCCACATTCCTTTCAGTAGAAACTGAAGATTGATAGGAGCCTGCCAGCTGAGGGGAAAGGACCAGGTCTGCCTTGTGCCCATTCCCAATCCATAGTCCCGCTTTGCTGGTGGAGCCTCCTGAGCCCAACGCCTATGGTTTGGGTGCATAGGGGGCAGGGCCAACGCCATTGCCATGTTCCCTCTGAGTCCCGCAGATGGCTGGGGCTACACTCAAGAAGGGCTGAACACTGAGCGGGCTGCACATGGGTGGGGACCCCTGCCATCTCCTTGTTCAGCCTGAGCTCCGCCGATGGCCTGGCCGCAAACGGAGCAGGCTGCACACAGGGTGGGGACCCCGCCTTTGCTGCTTTCCCCCTGAGCTCTGCGCTGATGGCCTGGCCGTACACAGAGCAGGCTGCACACGGGGTAGGGGCCCCTGCCATCCCCTCTTCAGCCTGAGCTGCCTGCCGATTGCCTGGCCGCACATGGAGCGGCTGCACACGGGGCGGGGACCCCCGCTTCACTGCTTTCTGCCTAAGCCCAGCAAGAATGGCCTGGCCGCACAGGGGGTGGGGCCCCACCATCACCTCCTTCCATTTGAGCCCCAGGGCCACTTTTGCCTTGCCACCCGGCTCTTAGCTGCCACATGGGTTTCTGATCACCGCGTGGCAGGCGGCTTCTTCCCCTTTCACCTCCCAGCATTGTGCCTACATATGCAAATTAACCTCTATCTTTGTTGGCAGTTAATTTGCATATTGCCCTGATTAGCCAATGGGAAGGGTAGCGGAGGTATGGCTAATTACCATGTTTCTCTATTATTAGATAGGATATATCTATGCTATAGTTTTACATCCCTGTGACTATTTTGTAACTACTAATTTGTACTTCTTAATCCCTTCATAGTTTTCACCCAACCCCCCCCTATATCTGGCAACCATTTGTCTGTCCTCTGCAATTATGAGTCTTTATATTTTGTCTGTTCGTTTACTTTGTATGTGTGTGTTTTTATAGATTCCACAAATAAGTGAAATCAAATAACATTCGTCTTTCTCTGTCTGACTTATTTCACTTAGCATAATTCCTTGTAGGTCCTTCCATGCTGTCACAAATTATAAGATTTTATTCATTTTTTAAAAAATATATTTTATTGATTTTTTACAGAGAGGAAAGGAGAGAGATAGAGAGCCAGAAACATCGATGAGAGAGAAACATCGATCAGCTGCCTCTTGCACATCTCCCACTGGGGATGTGCCCGCAACCCAGCCACATGCCCCTGACCAGAATTGAACCCGGGACCCTCCAGTCCACAGGCTGACGCTCCATCCACTGAGCCAAACCGGTTTCAGCAAGATTTTATTCATTTTTTATGACCAAGTAATGTTCCATTGTATAAGTGTACCACACTTTTTAATCCACTCATCTACTGATGGGCACTTGAGCTGCTTCCATAATTTAGCTATTGAAAATAACACTGCAATGAACATAGAGGTGCATATATTCTTTCAAATTAGTGTTCTGGATTTCTTCAGATATATTCCTACAAGAAATCCCTCGGTCATATGGCAGCTTCATATTTAATTTTTTGAGGAAACGCCACACTATTCTTCATAAAGTCTGCACCAATCTGCATTCCCACTAACAGTGCCTTTTTCCACATCCTTGCCAGCACTTGTTATTTGTTGATTTATTGATGATTGCCATTATGAAGGCAATGACATGTTACCATGGTCTTCCTTTCTGCTTTTGCACATACTCTTCTCTTTCACCCAGGAAGTCTTCTCTCAACTCTCCCATCTGTTCTCCAATGCTTTGTGGTCAGGATCTCTGATTCCTAACAAAGTAGGCATTAATGACACATTGGCCCTAATTTGCTTATACTGCTTCTTTAAACATATCAAGGAGCTTTGGCCAGTAGGTGTGCTATAGAAGATATTGCAGTAAGAGTAAAGAATAAATGCTCTGCTTAAGGTGGGAGGAAATGAAAATACTTAAAATGCCATAATGGATTAATTTGATCTCCTCTTTGAAGTATTTCATGACCCTCTGGGCCCAAAAGGTCTCTCCCCCTCTGACTTCTCACAACATTTTATTGTCTGAACTACACAAATGGCTATTCTTCATGTGTTGCGCTATGATGGCTTCTTGACTATTCCCTTGAACAATTTAATCATGGACTGCCATTTTATTTCTAATGTGCTTATTATTGACTTTTTGCCCTCTGTGAGAACAGGAACCGTGTCAGACACTCCTGGGTATCCCTTGCACAAAGCAGGTGCTCATTAATATTTTCATTAACAAGCAGGGCATATTACCATGCGGCCACCACATTGGATGGTAAGGAGGGAAAGAACTGCCTCTGTTTTTAACTGTGCCATCTGTGGTTTTAGAAACCCTGAGCCTGAACTCTGATGGTCCCATTATACAACTTTCCTTTGAATTAGGATTGAATAGCTGTGCCCAAATCCCACTCCAGTGTGGTCTTCATGCTGGCGATTGGCAACGATCCCAGGGACTAATTTTTCAGGAGCAAGACAAATTGGTCATGCCTTGCTGTGTGATAGCCCAGGGCTTAGTTCCAGGCTCTTTTCTCTACCCTGTAACAAAGTACAGACCATAATTTTGAGGGCTAAGAGTAGGAAAAGGGAGCGAGGAAGCGTAAATAGGTCCTTTGTCAGGCATGGGCCCTATAGATGCAGGTTCAAATCTCACTTCTGTTTCTTAGATGTTTGATTGAGGGCCAGTTGTTTAACCTCTTTGAGCCTCACTTTATCTGCAGCTTTTAAATGATGGGTAATTCCTTGCTCATACTCTAAGCATCTAAAATAGTGCCTGACCCAGAGTAGGCACCTAGTAAGTAACCAGCAGCTGGTATATGCTGCTTTCGAGTTTTCAAAGTGTGGCCTAAGTCATGACAACATTTACTCCTCATAATAACCCTGTGCATCAGTGAGCGTTCATTTACTCTGTCCCTTTTACAGCTGAACAAGAGGCACTCCGGAAAACTTCACTGGTTTTCTGAATATCACTCATAAATGTCATGAGTAAATGAGATTGAAAATCCAAATCTTCTGTTTTCTAGAACTGAAACACACTGATAGATCATGTTTGATATGAATAAAGCAGTATCTTTAAATTACTTATTGACCGAGTGGTAAGACATTTTTATGTCAGTTGCAGGTACAGCATGGTGTGTTCCTTAATTGGATCCTTATATTTAATCAATTCATTTTATATAGACTCCTGGGTGGATATTAATTTTGAGAAGTAAGGTTTATTTTCCTTTGCAGTACCTTATTATATACGTTTTGTCACCAGCCCAACATATAGTAACCGAATGCATTTTTTATATTCTAAACAAAAATGTAATTTCTTTATAAAAAGTAGATGAAACTTCTTTTCTGAAGTGGGTCTCCAAGGAAGGAAAGAATTGCCAGACAAGTACTTTCTCCCTCCATCTAGGAGGCGAAGTGTAGTCTTATTAAGATCCCGGGAATGAATTCACTGAAATTCCCTATGCAGGATGTTTTTCTGACAAGTTCTTTCTTGAAAAAGTATGTTGGACAACTAATTAAGAAATTATTTTGACAGGATAAATGTTTTGAAACTCCATATTGTACACAACCTAATATAATCTAATTTTCTTCCAGTGAAACAAAATATGTGGATTAAAAAAAAAAGGCCTATGTAGCCAGATAATATGAATAATAGGAGTGCCTCAATTTCAGCTGAGAAAAATTTAGAGAGCAGCCAGCCAATTTGTCTAGGAAAATCTGCTCTCTGCTAAGATGGTATGAAAGGTCTTGCCCTTGGATAAACCATTTATTTTAAAAGTTTAGAAAAAACATGTTTTTCACTGACTGTAAGATATTTCAGTTACCATTTTTGTGTGAGAGGATGCAGGATGCGAGGTAAATGGTTTGCTATCTAGAGGGGGATAGTAAATTAGGAATGTTTTTGGTTATTTATAATTAAGCTCTATTCTGAGTTTTAAGCCTATTCTGGGCCTGAAGCATATTCCAAGAATGATGGTGGGTAAGTTGGGGCATCTATAAATTCCTAGCTGATAAACTATTCTAATGTTTGTGTATATATGTATTGCTATGCATGTATGCATGCATATACATGTGTACATATAAATGACTCCAAATAATCCAAAACCTTTATTTTTCTTATTCCTTTTGTTTCTAATTAATGGTGTTTTTAGAGTATAGGTGAGAAAACTCATAATAAAATGAATACTTTACCAAGCAGGTGCTACTTATAACACGAATTTTTATATTAATTCTTTTATAATTACTTTCATTATAAAATGAGAAATGTCTTCCTGAAGTATGTGGGGTGGGGGAGGTTAGCCCAAATTGTACCTAAAAATGCAAAGAACACTAAAAAATGAAAATAGTATTTCAGGTCAAAAGCTAATAAGGCTCTCAAAATTATGAATACAAAATAGATGAGGGTATTTTCATTTTTCAGAAGGAATTAGTAAGCTATATAGAGAGGCTGTTTCTGGTTCTGCTGCTGTGTTCTGTAGGACACTGGATTCTAAATTCCACTGAATCAAATAAGTGCTTAAAAAAAATACCCATTCCCTTGCTGCAGGCCAAACAAGCTGAATAAGAACTTTCCTTTCAAAGTCTCCTCAAAAGTTTTTGACAAAAAAGCATTTAGTAATGAGGGAAGTCTGGGAGAGGAAGTGGTCTAGAATGACTCTGGTTTTCTCGCCTGGGATATGGTGTCAAGAGAGAAATGCAGCTTTAGGAGGAGGTGCACGCATTCAGTCTTGGATAGGTTGCATTGGATGTGTTCATGGGAGACAGCCAATAGTTTGTTGCAAAACATGGTTTGGAGGTCAGTAAAGGCCCGGTCAGAGACATGGACTGTTGACTTGTGCATTGGGTCTTGATCATTTAAGTATCAGACATGAGCAAGTTTTCTCATAATGAGATTTTGTAGTGAGGAGGAAATTGTAATTTTTAATTTATAAAACATTTTTTGGTTACCTACTATGTGCCAGGCAATGAGTGATCTGAATGATTAAGGCTGTTTCCTCAATTCACAGCTTAGTTGGGAAGAAAAATTCTCAATCAAATATATTGGAGAATAATAATGTTCTAATGGTTTATGGTAGTGCAGGTGCTAGGAGCCCCAGAAGTGGCCAGAGGAGCAGGCCATCTTGGAAGCCCTTGATATTTGAAAAGAACAAAACAGGAGATGAAACAAGAAGGAAACCCTCTCAGTGATCAAGATGGTTTGTCCTGCTTGGGCAAAGGGGATAGAGAGTTCTCAAAGCTTTTCTATATTAGATTGTCAGATTTAGGCCCACACCAAACCAAAACAAATAAAATCAGAATGCCCAGTTAAATTTGAATGTCAGGTAAAATAAATATATTTAAGTATGCTTCATGTAATATTTGGGTATACTTATGGTTAAAAAAAAATCAGTGTTTATCAGAAATTTAAATATAACTGAATATCCTCTATATTTTTTCTTTTATGGCTCTGTCACCATTCCTTGTTGCTGCTATTATTACGATATACCATTTCAGTAGTGCTTTATAGCATTCAGAAGTTCTCGCAATCTTATGATAGTCCTAGGCATGTTCAAACAATATACTTTCCCACTGGAGAATATGTTTGCACTGGATCACTGTTTGTCAACAGAACGTTCTCCAAAAACATAATTATATTTCTTATGATAACACCATTGTTCACTTTCATTCCATGGACAAAATATTTTCATAGAACTAGCTCACATGCTCTCATGACACCCCTAAGAAGTGAGTAGGGCAAAGATTAGTATGTACATTTCCATGTAAGAAACAGATATGTTGAAGTTCAGTGACCTGCCCAAGGCCGCACATCTTGATCATGGTAAAGTGAGTCTCTAGCCCAGCGGTTCTCAACCTGTGGGTCGCGACCCCTTTGGCGGTCGAATGACCCTTTCACAAGGGTCGCCTAAGACCACCCTGCATATCAGATATTTACATTACGATTCATAACAGTAGCAACATTACAGTTATGAAGTAGCAACGAAAATAATTTTATGGTTGGGTCACAACATGAGGAACTGTATTTAAAGGGCCAGAAGGTTGAGAACCACTGCTCTAGCCCATCTCTACTGACTTGAACTCCAGTGCATGCTTACTATGCTGTGCTGGCTCTAAAAAGAGATGCAAACCCATGATATCGTGGTTAGTCTCTGCATTCGCTGATTTTTCTTGAACATAAAATCTAATGTAAAGGGACTGACCTTCCTAAATTAGTTACATCTTTCGAGAATTAATAAAAATCATTGAAAACTTCCATGATTTTTCCATTATCTTTTGAACAGCTGCCATTAATGAAGCCTTGAAATATTCTTTATAATTATATGTTAATCACTAGATGTATTCTATTTTTATGACATCCATATTTGGAAAAAAAAACATTTTCATAACACAGTATATCCAATTTGTTCCTTGGTGCCTGTAAACTTGTAAATACTTTTACGTATTGAACATCTCAAGAAATGAATGTAGTTTATAAGTGAAACTTTAATAGGGCATACATATTTATGTAATCTATTAGTAAATACCTGCTCAGTAATTTATTTCCTATATCTTTTATGGGACATGAATGTGATCACCGTCTAAATTGAGGCCAGTAAATCTATCATAACAAGGACACTAGATTGTTATTAGAAGAACATAAAGCTTTTTACTTTTAAGTTTAATGCTTAATGAATATCTGTGGGTTTTTTTTTAAGTTGCTGAAAGTAGGGCCTCTATTAAGTAGATAAAGAACCCTATGCCCAGGCAAACCTCTGTTTTCCCTCACTAACCATTGCTCCTCTACCAGTTTCTTTTTCTGCTGCATTTAGTTCATGCTCAATAAATGATACCCGTATTTTCATGTTAAATGTTATGTTTTTTTTTAAATTTTATTTTCCCCCCAGTTTTATGGAGTGCTATGAAAAACTGCTCACTTTAAGAAATTGACAGGCCCATTAACCGAGAGCTTTATGTCTGAGAGTCCAAGCAGTTAGGCCCCTGATATTCCGGAAGTGTAGGTGCTAGACCAGTCATTTTTATTGCAGACTAAAATGATGGCTGCAAGGAGATGGGCTCACGTTTATCGCTTCATATAAATCACCCAGCCTGTCTTTCATATCTTGCCTTTGCTTAGAAATTTGGAAAGCTCACGAAGTCCTTACACTTCAAATAAGCAAAGAACAGAAAGCTTATGAGACTAAGTCTAGCCCAAGGTTCATGCAGCCCAGCTTGGGTCTCAGGGTACCAAGGGACTTATAGGGAGACATGCATGTCCCCTGTGATTGCAGTCATGTGCTGCATAATGATGTTTTGGTCAGTAATGGGCCACATAAATGACAGTGGCCCCAAAAGATTATAATGGAGCTAAATTTCCTGTAAGAAATGGAAGAATATGTGGGTCAGGAGGAATTTTTTTTTTCTTTGGTGGGAGCAGTATTTGTGGGGTTTGGCAGTAGATTCGCTCACAGCACCTCAATATTGAGCGTACAGATTACATCCCAATCAGTAAGCCACTGACCTGTTTCAGCACAAAGGAGCCTGTCCCCAGACTTACATATTCAGAGGGTGCATCGGCCCTCAGATCCAGCTACATGATATTCAGAGTAATTTGCTGTAAATTCTTTGATGAGGACCTATGATCCTGTACAAGAACATAAGTCCCTAGGAGCCATCCTAACAAGTAGTAAGTGGCATTGCAACTTTAGTGAAAGCTTTCTGTGGTAGTGTAGAGCCAGTGTCCCTATACTTTGGAAATATTTTCAGGTTGTAATATTGTAAAGCATAGATAAGTTTTGTTTTTTCCATCAACTGAGTGCTGGAGAGAGTCCTTGGTGCCCCCTGGAACATAAAGCAAGTGTGCAAAATCAAAATATTCAGTCCTCAGTTCTAGATCCTAGCCATGTTAAACACATTCTCTCTCTTTTTTAAAAAATAAATATCATTAAGTTCTTTAAACTGACCACTGCTTCAAGATGCAATAACCCAAGCCACATTGCCGTGATCACCCCCTGTGTTCCATTACCTCTCCGTCTTTAAGTCTTATTTCTATGGATCCTCAGGGCACTTTCATTCCCTCCTCACAGTCATTACTGTAATGGCGTCCACCCAAGCCAGCCAGTTACTCCTTGGTAATTCCAATCAGTCCAGCCCATATTCATGTTAATAGAGCAGCATTGATACCTTTAATTTTCTATTTCTGACCCTATCAGAAGGAAGCAGGGTGGGGCTGCTTGTGGGACAGTGTTTATAAAGTCTGAAGTAGTGTTCTGTGATGTCCTAGGCCTTCACATTCACACACCACTCACTCACTGACTCACTCAGAATAACTTCCAGTCCTGCAAGCTCCATTCATGGTAAGTGCCCTGTACAGGTGTGCCTTTTAAAAAAAAATCTTCTATTGTGGCTTTTCTGTTTAGACGCATAAATACTTAAGCATTATGTTACAATTTTCCACAGTATTCAGTATAGTAGCATGCTGCACAGGCCTGTAACCTAGAAGCAACAAGCTATACCATATAGCCTAGTGTGTAGTAGGCTATGCCATCTAGGTTTGTGTAAGTGCACTCTCTGATGTTTGTACAATGGCGAGAAGGCCTAATGATGCATTTCTCAGAATGTATCCTCATCATTTAGCAATGCATACTATAATTACAAAGTGGATGTATGTTTCTCAAATAAGTGAGCATGGTTTTGTAACCAGACACACCTGGTTATAAATCTCAGCCTTGCCTTTGACTAGCTGTACAACCGTGGATAGGTTGCTTAACTTTCCTATGACCCAGATAATATGGTGACAGTAATGGCCTTATAGTAATTCTTCTGATGAGAAAAATAGAGGTGGCCAAGATTCTGAATTTCCCATCAGAGTTTGTTGAAGATATACAGAGGGGCATTCAAGGAACATGCACATTGTTTATGACCAGAGCTCCAAGTGGACTTCTCCCTGGGCAACTGAGAGCTGAGAGAGCTGGTTGTTTCTCTGGTCAACGTCCCAGAATAAATGTAGCTTCCTGAGCCCCTTTCCCCTCACCCATTTCATCTGGCCCTTTGGAGTCTTACCCTTCTGATGCTAAGAAGAGCCACAAAGATAAGGCAAAGGAATAAAGGTTCCTCTTTCCCATGTGCCAGAGCAAGACTGATCTAATCGCTTGACTGGTGTGGCTCAGTGGTTGAGTGTTGACCTATGAACCAGGGGGTCACAATTGGATTCCTGGTCAGGGCACATGCCAGGGTTGCGGGTTCAATCCCCAGTGGGGGGTG
>NW_006289718.1:1236743-1243653 GCF_000327345.1 Myotis davidii
TTCTCTCTCTCTCTCTTTCTCCCTCCCTCCCTCTACCTTCCTTTCTGAAATCAATAAAAATATGTTTTAAAAAAGACTGGAATGATATATCAACTCAACCCCAGACCGTTCTGAAACCATCTGGTCCTCTGGTCCTGCCAAGGGGAGGAGCACCAAAGGGATGCAGCCTCATACCCACCTGTAGTCCTAATCACATGGGTCAAGGCCTTCCACTCAGAAAGTTCAAGAGGCTTAGAGAATGAAGCCTCTCCCCAATTATTATTGCTAAGTTCTGTGTTCTTCTTCCTATGGACTAGGGCAGGGTTTCTCAGCCTCAGCACTGTGGACATTCAGGTCTGGATAATTCTTTGTTGTGGAGGGCTGTTCTATGCATTATAGGTTGCTTTGCAGCATCCTAACCTCTATCAATGCCAGGATCACCCCACTCGTAGTTGCAATAACCAAAAGTATCTCTATACATTGCCTTGGCAATGTCCCCTGGGGGACAAAACCGCCCTCAGTTGAGAACCATGAGGTTAGAGGAAGGAGGGGATCTTGAAATTTCTCTGGAGGTTGGGAGAGGTCACTGATGCCTATGCAACAGGATTAAAGACAATAAAGAAAGTGCCATGCACAGTGGCTCCATACGTGTACTAGCTCCCTTTCACTCCTTTCTCTCTGGAATGGATGCTGCCGTTGCCACCAGATCCCCTCCTGAGTACTGAGGTTCTCATTCCCCCAGCTGTTGGGAACACTGGCTGCTGATAGCTCACATCTGAGTCTCTCCCTGAGAATTTCCCTCAGTCAAGAGTGCTGCCAGCTTACATCCCCTCCTCGGGAGCAGCCTGCATCCACTGACTGGCCAATGCAGGGAAAGAAGTCCTGGCCACCTTGGCTCGCCTGGGGATATCACTGAAGAGCCATCTCAGCTTCCTAGCTTAGTTCCCTGTGGGCTCATCAGAGACTTTTGAGGTGCATGTGTTTCCACTTCTCCCTTATCTGGACCTGTGAGCCTCACTTCTCACAGGTGCTGTTCTTGTAGGCTCTCGCCCACCATCTTTCTGCTCATGGATCTCTGCCACAGGGTCCATTTCCTAGAGGATTTCACCTAGGATAGGTTTCTTCTGTCCTAAGGTTTATGGGGATCTGCCATTTTATAAATAATAATGCAAGTTAATTCCTTTGAACTGTAGTAACTGCAATAAATATCAGCTATATTATTATCCATGAATTTACTCACCACATGATGTAAATTATCTTGTAGACTTTGTTGTTCCCTGTGGGTAATATGTTTCTGACACAACTAATTTTAGGAATCAACTATAGATAATTCCCACCAGTATTATACCTTTCGTGATTCGTGCAGCCTAGTTCATTCCCATGAGTTCTAGTGGACATATCTGCTCACATTGGTATTCTCCTCATTTTGTAAGTTTTAGTCTTAGGTGGCACCCCTTTTAAAATGTCTCCAGTGAGCATGTTGAGACAAACTCCTGCGGGATCCCAGCAGGGTGGGAGGGTGCCTTTTAGACCCCATTTGCACTCCAGGTATCATACTTCTACTTGTATAACTTCCACAGTGTACTTCACTTGGGAATAATAGGTTTTTTTCATGCTTGCCAGATCAGAAGTTCTTGAGGGTCCATCTTTGCTCCCAACACTTTACACCCCAGACTTTCAACACTCAAGGACCAAGTGTGGCTGGAGGAGCAGGGTGTGGGCGCAATGCAGGGAAGGAATGTTCAGCTGAGGGGTGATGACAAAGCTGCTCTCACTAGAGAAGGTGAGCCACAGGCTGCCCAGTGGAGGACCAGGAGGCATGAGACCCTAGCATAGACATGGGATTTGCATAGCATTTATTGAGAGCTTATCACATCCGAGGGCCTTTTCCCTGACCTGCCTTTTCTGATCATTTTCTGATGTCCAATAAGGACAGTCATTTTCCAGATGAGGGAACTGAGACAGACAATCCATTCAGACTGGAAGGGTAGACCTCAAACCCAGAATATAAAATGTCTCAGGTGATCTGGCCAAAACCTTTTTCATGACATCTTACAAAGCAGAATGTAAAAAGTCATGAAATTTTAAGATAAAATTATGAAAAAGCCAAAAAAAATTTATTCTGGGCATGGCAGGTGATTTTTAGTGACCTCTTTTGGACTCCAATTCCCTCTCATTTTTCATTTTAAAAAACATATTGATTTCAGAGAGGAAAGGAGATAGATAGAAATATCAATGATGAAAGAGAATCATTGATTGGCTGCCTCTTGCATGCCCCTTATGAGGGATCAAACCCACAACCCTGGCATGTGTCCTGACGTGGAATTGAACTGTGACTGCCTGGTTCATAAGTTGATGCTCAACCACTGAAGCACACCGGTCAAGTCTCTCTCATATTTTATAGGAAAACCCATTTCCTCAATTTTGGTTTTCCCTAAATACCCCCAGCTCCCCTTCTCTGTTTTCTCACACCCCTGGAAAGGTGGATGGACCTCTCTAGTAGGCAAATGTGGAAAGAGTAACTAAGCATGCTCAGCAACTCCTTTGTTGTTTTTCTTTCTAGCGCCCCATCCCGTTTTAGCGATTAGTTGGGAGTCTTCCACTCCCCATTTCCTGAGCAGGTTACTATGTCATGACTGGTGGGTAAGAAGCCTTCCTAGTTCAGGGGTTCAGTTAGCTGGTCACTGGATTCCCTCCTACGCTGTGGTCTCTTGTTTAGCTTTTGTGATATATGGCCTCCATCTCAACTCTTCCATTTCTGAAATTGTCCAGAGACTGGCTAGACAAAGGAAGCCCATTTATTGCTCATTCCCTCAGAGCTCTCAACATCCCCCACTGCGAGGACTATGTGGGGAAAGCCTGAGACCTGCAGGTCTGGGCACTGAACTTGCTTTCTGTTTGTTCAGCCTTAGCCTGGGAGCTCCTTGCAAGCAGGAAATCTATTCATCTAATTCCTCTTTCTCCCTCATAACCTTCCTCTTTCCAGGTTCCACAGCAAGGCGCAAAATGATTATTTTATTATCTATCTGTCTTAGGTTCCTTGGGTGTACAAAAGCAGGCTGCATACCCTGAAAATCATCTCTTCAAAGAGGATCTGGTTGTTTCAAAAGTGATATTAATAAAAAAAAAAACAAAAAAAGTATGAAATGGACCATTTTCATAGGGCACCCGTGGTAAGGTTCTTGTTATAACTGACAAACCAGGTGCAGAATATTCCATGTATAATTTAGACCCCTTCCCTGTGGGCTGCTCTGCTGGTTTTGTATATAACTTCAGTTATTATTGCCATTAAGAAAAGATATTTTAGGGACAAACTCATTTTTTGAATAGATTGTTATCTCAAATTAAAAAAGATTACGGGAACTGGCAATCAGTGCAGCCATCTAATTGCTATTTCTGCAATTAAAAATTAATATACAGAAAGAGCTGCCTGGAACCGATTGGTCTTTAGGTAATTTTGAAATGAGGGAAAAAATCACAGTTTAAAAGCAGTGGGGCTGGGCGGGTGAGGGAAGGGTGTGTGGCTCCTGCTCTCCTTGGCAGTGGGGCTACAGGCACAGGCGTGCTCCTAACCCTGTGCCCATGGCCATCACACCCAGTGCTGACTGGAAACAAAGGAACGCTGAGCTCCTGTCTCATTGTTCCTTCTCTGTGAAAGATTTATGTATAAAACCACCGTGTTTTGTGAGGTACTTAAGAATAGATGGCAGGTGTCATTTTCGTACAGTGCATGTCATTTTATGGAAGCGGTGGGAAACGTGTGTGACGGTGCTGTGCTAAAAATGTTCCTCTGTTCTTTGAGGATGTCAGTGGTGCCGTCCCAGCTCCTTCTGTTCCACAGAACTTCATCTGCTAAGCAGTGTTCAGAGAGACGGGGACCAAGGAGAATGAAATCAAAAGAAGCCTCTAGTGTCTTAAAACAGGGCGTCCTTTTCACTTGTTCAAAATAAGCCTCTTTAATCTGAAGGAGTCATACTTTGCATTTTGAGTATGATAGGTAATTAATTTTAATTTGGAACCAATTATTATACATATGTGTGCATGCATACCTATGTATGTTAAATAAAATGGGTGGGAAAGCTCAAGTATCCAGAGGCATAATCAGATCCCAGTAAGGAGGTGGGTTTTGGTGAGAAAGAGTAGTTCTTTGTTTGATGGAGCAGGGGTTGTATGTGGAACCACATAGAATCCACTCCTGGGATACTGGAATGTTACTTCTGGTCAATACATCTCCAGACAGGTAAGATGGAGCTGGAGAAGATTCAGAGGAAGAGCATGGGGATGATTCAAGGGACAGGAAACTGACTAAAAAAAATGAAACTTCGGTATGGGAAGACTTGGGCAGAGAAGGGATGCGCCAACTGCATGCAGATGCATAAAGGGATTGGAGCAGATGAGCAGGGAGGTATCCAAAACAGCCCAGCTGTATGCAGCCAGGGAACCATCTATGAAATTTGTGAAGAGTGATTGGGGAGTCAGAATGGAAAGAACTGAGTCAGAGAGGAGACTGAGAGGTGCATTTATAACCAAGAAAATGAATGTTACTTAGAATATAGGCACCAATCTTATGGTACTCATCATTGTCAGATGGGGTAAATTCCATATGCATGGTTCTCATCAGAATATGGATGCTGGATCTATTATGTGATGTCAAGGAATTTCTTACAATTCCCTAGCCTTTACTTTTTCCATATTTGCTCTGAGTGTCACTCAATGGTCCTATTGGTTTTTAATAGTTGAGTCTGAGCCTTGGGACTTCTAGACACCACCTCTTCTCCCTCGTACCCAGCTCTCAAGATCTTGGACTTATGATTCCTAAATACCTCTCTAGTCAGCTGTGGATTTCAGCCATCATAGCTACTGTCTTACTAATAATCATACTGTAACAGAGACCAAGCAAGTAGTCTAGGGCAGGGGTGGGGAACATTCAGCCTGCAGACCGAATGAGTTCCGCAAAATCATTAGGGATGAGTTAATTAAATGTTTGACCAAATATAAAGGCTAATTTTTAAGTTGAAAGTTTGTATGGCCTGTGAATGATGTTATGAATGTCCAAATGGTCCTTGACAGAAAAAGGGTTCCCCACCCCTGGTGTAAGATAATGGTGTGGAATCTGAAGTGTTAGTATTTTTGAAAACTTCGCTTGTCTTAACCAAACTGTTTTCTCCCCACACATACTTCAGATTCTTCTGTCTCTTTGCCTTGATTATACAGCTTCTTCTTGTGGAATGCCCACATTTGCTATATGTACATCTATAATTCCTATCACTTTTTCGGACCCAGTTCCATTGCCACCTTCTCCAAAGCTTTCCTAATCCCTGCTCCAGCACTTTGGAAGAAACGGCTCCTCCTCAGAACTCCCACAATACTTCTTTGTAACTCTGTTGTATTGTACTTATCACTTTGGATCTAGAATTTTAGGTGTGAATGTGCATGTCTCATTTGTCTTTGAAGAATTTAAGTTTCTTATAGACTGGTCTTATGAATTTTTCAGTAGCCCCTAGTGCCAGAAAGTAAAGTAGTTTCAACATGGCCACCTAATAGATTTAAGACCTTTATAGGTATCTGATCAATTTTTCTTCATAACCATCCTGTAATGTAGGTACTATTAGCATCATCACTGCCATTTTGCAGGTAAGGAAACAGATATGCTAAGACAAGATTAGAGCTAGTATGTGGTTGAGTCAAGATTGGAACCAAGCAGCCCATTTTTTGAACAGCTTTCTCTGTTGCCTCTCAAATCAATGAGTAAATGAGTCCAAGTGCCTGGGTTAGTGTACTGGGCATTTCAGTTGGGCCCTTCTGACTGCCAGGACATCTGTCCAAAGCAGAAATTCCAAAGGCTGAGCGGGGCCCTTCTCAGTGTTCATAGTTCTATGCCCCAGGAACTCCTGCCTGAACCCTTCTCTCCTGGGCTGAGACCCTGGCATTTCCTTCTCTCAAAGAAGCCAGTAGCTATAATGATAAAAGCATAATCTGCTAATTAGACTGGATGTCCTTCCAGACGACCTTTCAAAGCCGGGGCTGCGAGGGAAACCTGTGTCCCCGGTGCCTGCTGGCGGCTGGAGAAAAGCCCGGGTCCTGGGTGCCAGAGGGAAGCCAGTGCCTGCAGCTGGGAGAAGGAAGGTCTACTCTTGCATGAATTTTGTGCATCGTGCCTCTAATGGAAAGGAAAAAGCCAACATGTCCCCACATAGTCTGCCGTGGAGTGCAGTTAGAGAGAAGATCACAACTCTGTGTGTGTGTGTGTGTGTGTGTGTGTGTGTGTGTGTGTGGTTTCTGTAACTTCCTCTTTGTATTTTTTCAGCAGTTTGGGTATCTCTGTTCCCATGGGCTCAAATTTTTCATATTTTACTATTTCATAGTGTGTGTGTGTGGCAGGGGGTGGTGTTTATCATATTTCTAAGAAAATGAAGTCTTCTTGGGGCCAAGTAAGGGGCAGAGGGTGGCCAATTGGGGTGGGGTAGACAGTTGGAATTGGAATGAAATTATTCCATCATCTCTGTAGAAGGAAAAAATGGAGAGCAAGTTGTAGGCAATGGTCATCAAAGAAGGCTCAAGAACCATAGGAGTCTGCAGCCCAGACTAACCAAAGCCAGAGTGCCTCTGCCAAGGCTGCAAATGCTGACGTTATCCCACTGCAGGATTTCACAGGCACTGCCTCCCTTTAAAGGAGAGATAGTTTAAATTTCACACTGAAAAGAAAGTATAAATATGGCCACTCATTCTACAAATAAAATTCAATCAATTATTCCTTCATTCATCTATTTGTTCATACACTGAACACACATGTGTTGGAGATCAACTCTACTTGAAGCCCAAGGATGGCAGTGGCCAAGGGGAAACATTTAAAAAACCAGTCCTGCCCTCATAGGAACTTGCTCAGCACCAACTAACTAGAATTATATTTGAAGGAATTACTAAGTAGTAT
>NW_006289718.1:1244062-1261131 GCF_000327345.1 Myotis davidii
TGAGTGGCTGGCTCCAAGGATCTCCAAGGAAGTTACAGATGCTGAATTATGTCAATCTAGATCATATTCCTTCCCTTAAGCCTCCTTGTTGAAGCCAAGTCCAGAAGCATGGCCAGGCTTGTTTGGGACACTTGGTCCAGTCCACAGGCACTCTTGCTATCTCTTGCTTCTGAGAACAGGCAACTGGATAAGGATGCTTCAGAAGGCAGAGAGCCCAAATGTCACTGCCTCCTCAACCATCTGTTTGGTTTTTCCTAACACTCAGATGAACCCATAACCATGTCCTGGTTACTGATAGTTGCCTCTATACTTTATCATGCTGCATATTGTAATTTACTGGCATGGAGTTGTATCCTGATCTTTTTCTGTCATTAGGTTTATTTTTGTTTTGTTAATCCTCATCCCAGGATATTTTCCCCATTGATTTTTAGAGAGAGTGGGAGGGAGTGGGGAAGAAAGAGTAGGAGAGAGAGAGAGAGAGAGAGAAGAGATTGAGAATTCCAACCAGGGGCTGGGGATCAAACCTGCAATCCAGGTACATGTCCTTGACTGGGAATCTCACCTGTGACCCTTTGGTGTGTAGGCCAGTGCTAACTACTTGGCAACACTGACTAGGGCCTGTCATTTGGTTTTCCACAAAGTGTTACTTGATGTACCATTCTCCAAACCTGAGCCCCTCACTGAGACATGTTCCCATGGAGGGTTGAAATATTTTCCTTCAGCTTTCAGTTCATCTGTATCTTATAAAATCACCAACAAGCAATTTCCATAGACTCCACCCCCAAAACCAACTCCTACTGAACAAAGACTAAAATACCAAGAAAATTATTTGTACTTGTGTTGCAAAATGTAGAAATTACTGGAATTTGTGGGACATTCTATTCCACTCACAAGATTCCAGAACAGCATTAGGAGGGCATCAACTCACTTGGGTTACTTGCAGGGACTTTTGGAAGTTGAGCCATCTTTAGCTAGCTGCTGTTTTATATTTGATTCTCAAAATCCACATACTTGGGAGCATTGAGAATGGAACATCCTTCTCCCAGACCAGATTGTTTTGGATAATTTTAGCCTGCTTATTTAAATTACCTCTGACACTGCCTCAGGACAAGACAGAGGCTTGGATTTCTTTGGGTGGAAAATGGAGTTATGTACTTCCCTTGTCTTGTGACCCCACAGTTAGTGTCAAGATTCTAGTTATTCAAGTGGGAGATTTTGTGTCAGACCAAGCTCGAAACACCTCCACTTCAATCCACTGGTATAAAAGAGAAACACACATACCTACAAGGGAAGGAGGGTACTCTTCATGGTGGCTAAACTACAGCAAGCAACATGGTTTGCCAGCATCAAACCTGGAGGTGAATTGTGCTGCAGCAAGCCAGAGGTTAATCTATCCAGAAGAGCAAGATAAATTAAAAGGCAAATTGCTTGCCTCTCCTCCTTCCTCTTCAGTATTTGTCTCAGAATGACCCTTGAGGTTGGTGGATAACGAATCTTTCAGACCTGCCTCTTATTTCCAAGAGTTTTTAGATTATGGCCTACTCCTACTAGTATATTTTAGCAGTGAGAAGCCACATGGCTTGGAAGGGACAGGAATGTCATGCTCTGGACTTTCATTTCCAGCCACGCTCCCACCACCTCTACTTGCTTAGGGATCTAGTTGCTATTATGATCTCATAGCTGCTCCTGCCATCTTGACACAGGCATTCTCACGAGTCATTGAACGAAGGGAAGGTTGACCTTCCACAGTGCTATTGTGATGATCATCTACAATCTTCTCCTAGCTGGTTTTGTCACCTGACACAGAGAAGTCTTAATGTTTCTCCAGTGCCATTCCTCTCAGTGGAAGGAACTGATCTAGGTTGCTAATGCAGAATGAATGAAAATTGCCTCCCTGGTCAAAGGCCCCCTTGTCCTCAGAGGAGCAGGCCAGGTTCTCCAATGTCCTTTTCAGATGTGTCTGCCATTCAAGGAGAAAGGAAAGTGAGCTCTTCCAGCACAATGATTGGAGTCAAAACCAAGATACCCCACCACCTAAAAGCTTATAATAGAATTGGGAACTCTACATTAGGCTTGGGTTTCAATTTCTGGTTGAGTTCCAGGGCAAGTGGGAGAGAGTGAATAAAATAATAAGAATCCTGAAATAAAGACATGGTTTTCACTCAGCTATTCTCTTAGGACTGTGATCAGCAAACCGCGGCTCGTGAGCCACATGCGGCTCTTTGGTCCCTTGAGTGTGGCTCTTCCACAAAATACCACATGCGGGCACTCATGTACAGTGCTATTGAAACTTCGTGGCCCATGTGCAGAAGTCAGTATTTTGTGGAAAAGCTGATATTTTGTGGAAGAGCCACACTCAAGGGGCCAAAGAGCTGTATGTGGCTCGCGAGCCGCGGTTTGCCGACCACTGTTTTAGGACAACTAACTTGACTCATCAGCTGTCTAACCCTGGACCTCTTTTATTTATTTATTTTTTCCAGTGGGAGATGGAGGTAGTCCTCTGTGCTCATAGTTTTTGCTTCATGTTTGTAGTTGTTAATAGAATATTCAATGAACCAAAACCCAGGTTTGTCTTGCTTTTTTTTTTTTTGGCAGTACTGTAAACTACAATATGTAGTTTACATGTTCTGTACTCACTTTGGGGGGAGATCTGTGCCTCAAACCATTTGCTGTTAAGTGTTTGTGCTCTGCTCCCTGATTCTCAAGGCATCATTCACCATGCTTTTTTTAGGTTGTATTCTTTGGGATAAAGGGTTGGTGGGGTTCCTTCAAGTAGATCAACCCTACTTCTGTTTTACATTCAGGGCTTCAGCTGAGATTTTGTTTAAGGAAAGGGATCTTCAGTCAGCTAGTGAGAGTCTGAAAATACCTAGTTTGGACTCATTGCTCTTGTTCTCAGAACCTTTTCCTGGAGCTGCTCTTCTGCTTGCCCACACATTTTGATGGCCTTCTCCAGGGTCTGCCTTAGTCTTCTGCTCTTCTTATCTTTTTGTGTGATTTTTCACTCTAGGGTTTTTAAAACACACTGCTCAGATATCTTTACTTAGATATAAAACTCAATTTTTCCAAAACTGAATAGTCATCTTCCCATCTCTACCCTTTACCTCTCAAAAACCTAGTCCCTCTTCTGTATTCTTCATCTCTTTGGGTGTCACTATCAACCACATAGTCTTTGAACTTAGAAACTTGGGATTTACCCTGATTTCTGCCTCTTTTTATGCCACACTGCCACTTAGGCAACAAGAACTGCTGGTTCTCTCTCTTGGATATCTCTCCAATGAATTCTCTTTTTCCTGTTCCCTCTGTCATGGGCTTTTGTCCAGGCTCTGAGATTCCTTTTGCTGACAAAGTAATCTTTCTATGATAGGAATACTATGTCCTAGAACCCTTGCCCCAATGCCTCCATCTCCTACTAGTGAGATCTAATCTCCTTGGCACAGCAGATAAAGTTCTTTGTGATCTGGTCACTGCTTGCTTCTCTCACATTCCTCTTCCACTTTGCACTTGAAAGTCCTGTAATATCTAAGTTCTTGTGATTCCTGAAATGCATCATGCTGTCAACATTTCTCACCCTTCCCACATGCCGTTTCCTCCTCCTGGAATGCCCTTCCAACCTTGTCTGCTTGGAGAAGTAATGTTCATTCTTCAAGTGGCAAGCTTAGTAGAACATTTCAAAAGAGTCCTTATGGACAAGGGTACTTATTTCCTCCCCTATATACTCTACCTTTGCTGTATCTCCTACTATGGAGTATAACCATTTGTTTGCATGTCCATACTCTCTTCTAGACAGGAACTCCTTAGAAAAGGATTGTGCCTTTATTTTGTTTTCCTGCCCACAATATCTAGCACACTATCTGAGATGTGGTTGACGTTCAGCTAAGCTGAATTCTCATTGAAGGTAGCTGAGTGCCAAATTACCAAATTATAGGGTTCCTTAGTGATAAAGAGGTAACTCACTTATTTTATGCTAAGTTGTCAAAACACTCATATGTTTTAAAACATCTAGTCATTATTCTGCCTAGAGAGGAATAAAGCAAGTGAGAAACCAAAACTATGAAGAAAAGCATTTTGCATAAGGTACAAATTAAAATGCCTAGGTAAATAGTAAGAGACACAGTGGGGGTTTTAGTGTAAGTTCCTCAGGAAATATTTGCAGCTAATACTTTTAATTGATACTTTCCTGGAGCTATGAATGTTCTACAGTGTGGTTGACTTCTTTCCACTTGTTTTTACCTTTCTGCTGGCTTCACCTTTGCATAGATTATGTTCTCCAGTTTTATTTTAATTCCAGTTGCTCCTTTGGGATTTCATAGCCATTTGATTCAAAAATTTATTCTAGGGAAGCCCTTTAAACTCTGGTGCTCAAAACTCATGGAAAATCAAATGGGATGAAGAATTGGTCTCCTCAGTGAAAATGTAGTTTAACTAATAAAATACTAGAGGCCTGGTGCATGGATTTGTGCACATTGAAAGGAAATTAATTAGAAGAAATATTTTAGAGGCCAGGGAGGGACCACGGGAAGTCTCCAGGGTGTGTCCGGCCTGTCTCGCCCAGTCCCAATCAGCCAGACCCCAGCAGCAAGCTAACCTACCAGTGGGAGCATCTGCCCCCTGGTGGTCGGTGGTCAGTGAATATCATAGCAAGTGGTTGAAAGGTTGAACCAACGGTCAGACACTTAGCATATTAGGCTTTTATTATATAGGATTTCCCTTAGATGTCATAGGAAGAAAGGGAACGAATGTTTTCTGAGAAACCCACTAGCAGGTGACATACTTTTCATTAGAGCAGCCCTCCTCAAGGTGTGAGTCAGCATCTGGGCATTTAAATATTTGTGGTTTCAGAAGCTGTGCTTGTGCCTGTATGAGGTGTCTCTCCCTAAGAGTCTCTGCCTTGAGGAGTGTGCACGAGGACAGAAGCTGAGGTTAGATCTTTGCTTTTACAAGAGAAGGTAGTTCTTTTGTCTTTAGGTAAACTCAGCAGGTGCTGCTTGCATTGAGGGAGACATAGAGTGACTAAATCTCTCCACGCCACCCCACATTTTTAAAAAATCTAATTTGATATGGACATTGACAATTTCTTAATTCTATTTAAAGTGAATAAAGCTTCACTAGGAGGTTTAGCTATTTTTATTGACCCTGTTAGGCAACCTGAGTAAAAACTATGGGATTGCTATGGAACATAACTTCAGTATACATCTCCAGACCCCATCGATTCAGTTTGTCATGCCTTTGTCCCTTCTATGTAGAAATCGTGAAGCTCCCTGCTATGTTTCCCAGGGGTTTAGAAAGCCTGTTTTAAGATCCCTGCTGCACTTCATTCAAAGCTACACTTAAGGTCAGTCAGCTGGTGGTCACCTGGGAAAAGGCAGGGACTGGGTGTCCAGAGACATGGCCACATGCTCCAGCTCTGCCTTTAAGGAAGCATTGCCGCTGACTTCTTATCACTTGCAAAATGCTGTGATCTGTCTATGTTGTTGCATGTACCAGTAGTTTGTTCTTTTATATTGCTGAGCAGTATTTTATTGTGTGGGTGTTCCACAACTAGTTGATGGATCTTTGCATTGCTTCCAGTTTTTGGTGATTATAAGTAGTCTCCATTGCCCTGCCTGGTGTTTCTCAGTGGTTAGAGCAGTGGTTCTCAACCTTCCTAATGCCATGA
This sequence comes from Myotis davidii, assembly GCF_000327345.1. NCBI lineage: Eukaryota > Metazoa > Chordata > Mammalia > Chiroptera > Vespertilionidae > Myotis > Myotis davidii. The sequence goes on from NW_006289718.1 coordinate 1,249,722, forward strand.
CCCTTTAATACAGTTCCTCATGTTGTGGTGACCCCCAACTGTAAAATTATTTTCGTTGCTACTTCATAACTGTAATTTTGCTACTGTTATGAATCGTAATGTAAATATCTGATATGCAGGATGTATTTTCATTGTTACAAATTGAAAATAATTAAAGCATAGTGATTAATCACAAAAACAATATGTGATTATATATGTGTTTTCTGATAGTATTAGGCAACCCCTGTGAAAGGGTCATTCAACCTTCAAAGGGGTCATGACCCACAGGTTGAAAACTGCTGGGTTAGAGCTTTGGCCTGCACACCAGAGGGTCACAATTTCAATTCAATTTCCAGTCAAGGGCATGTACTTGGGTTGCAGGCTCAATCCCCAGCCAGGTCAGGGTGTGTGCAGGAGGCAATCATTTGTCTCTTTCAGATCTCTCTCTCTCTCTCTCTCTCTCTCTCTCTCTCAATCCCTCCGTCCCTCCATTCCTCTCTTTCGCTATTTAAAAATCAATGAAAAAATATCCTCAGGTGAGGATTAACAAAAAAATTAGTCTCCATCAAGATTTGTAGATAAGTTTTTATGTGGACATAAGTTTTGATTTCTCTTGTATGATACCTAGGAGCAGAATTGCTCGTCATATGGTAAGTGTATGTTTAATCTTCACTGACAAACTGGTTTTCAGAGTAACTGTGCCCCTTGGCATTTCCACCAGCAATGTAGACAATCTCATTTGGTCTGCATCCTCACTAGCCTTCCGTATTGTCTTTTTAAAAATTTGGGCCATTAGAATACTGTGTAGTGCTATCTTGTGGTTCTAATTTGCATATCCCCAATGACTAGTGATGTTTATCATCTTTTCATTTGCTTATTCGCCATCCATACCTCTTCTTTCGTGAAGCGTCTGTTCAGATCTTTTGTCTATTTTTTAATTAGATCATTTGTTTACTTATTGACTTTTGAGTACTCTTTGTGCTCCTTATATATTGTGAATAAAAGCCCTTTAACAGAGTGTTACAAATATTTTCTCCCAGTCTGGGCTTATTTTTTTCATTCTCCTAAAAGTGGTTTTGGAACAGCAGACATTTTGAATTTTTATTCAGTCTATTTAATCAATCTTTCATTTATAATTGTTCATGGCTAAATCATAAACACACTTAGGAAAAGGTAGTAGAGTAAGAGATTCACTATTTCTAGAAGAGGAAGAGGGGAAAACAACTGGGACCTTGAGGTCTTACCTACATTTCCATCTTCAACCACCTTCACTATTAAAGTTTCTATGTCTTTTTTCCTAACTATTCTCTCCACTGTCCGCATCTTTTTCTCATCTCTCCTCTATTCACCTCTACTTTGGCCACTCCCAGCTTTCTGTTTCATGGTGGTTGGCTGAGATCTGAGATGAAAGTGCCCTCTGTACTCTAACTTGACTGACACTGTCCCTTCCAAATTTTAAGCCACCTTGAAAATACATCTTCTCTTCCAATGTGCCCCCAAATGGGAAAGTGAAGTCTGGATTTCATACTCGCTTCTACAGGTACTCTATATGATGCTAATGTATGCTCTGGGTTTTCTTGATTATTATATTCCATGTAAACTCTCCTGCATGGATTTTTTAAATCTCTAATTACCTCTGCCTGTTTACCCAACCTCACCTGCTGTGACTCTGTGCCATTACAAATCTTACTGAAGCCAAATTACTTGCCTTATGATCCATGGGCACACCATATTCTTACCCCCTTTGCAGAGGTGTTTTCTGTGCTTGGGATGGTTTTGCCTGCTGGAACCTTGCCAGCCTGCAGAAGTGCTACTCTTTCCTCAGGACCTGTGAAGTCTTCCTGTCCCATTGACCAAATCCTCACTCAAATCCCTGCTGTTCTCCCTCCATTCTCTGTGCTCCTGCTGCACTTTGCATGTGCCTCTGAGGGGACTGTTCATTCGATGGTCATTACGGATCAATAAATAGACTCATTCCTTCTAGAACATGTACTCCTTGAGGGCAAGAAGTTCATCTTATTTATATTTGTGTTTTGAATTTCAGGAAAACTTCCTGCCACATTATAGATGCTTAATTCATCTGTGCTAAGTGAGAAATTTTACCGTTGCCTTTTCTCTAGCTGTTCCTTTCCCATGAAATATTTCTTGTCTCTTCCTTCCATCAACTCAAATTCCATCTGTTCTTCCAGGTCTAATTTGGATTGAGTCTCCTCCATGAAGCCTTCCCTGCCCCCTCCAGATTTCAGTCAGCTCTTTTCTTAGCTCTTGAGAAACTCTCAGAATGTGTTTCTTAATCATTGCACTGCCTCCCACTATTGCTTCTGTTTCATTTGTAATTATTCTGCTTCCATCAACTGGTTATAAGGTAGTGGAAGACAGAGGCTTTGTTTAAGCTTCTTTATATCCTAAAAATATGTGCTGTACTGTCAGTTTTCCCACTCCTGGCTGAGACTTTTTCAAACCTTCAGAATTAACCATTATGTCCTCTGTGTCACATTGAGTATTGTGTAGACTTCTGCTGTGGGACTCTAGCGCTCCATTGCCCCTAACGATGTACCCACCTGTCTTCCCATGACATGCTGTGAATTCCTCCAAGGAAGGGACCAAAGTGTAGTCTTCAGAGTCAAACAGATCAAATTCCAGCTCCTCTACACAATAGTTGAATGCAGGTGGATTAGAAAATTCATCAACACCAGCCACAGTCTCAGTGCCTTAATGCCCTGAGGTTTATTTCTTTATTATGTCAGTCAAATAAGGGTCTCTGGGATGGCAGGAGTTTCTGCCATTCATTTATAATCCAATCTTCAGTGTGGATGAGTAGCAAATGGAAGAGCAAGCAAGGAGGGTAATGCAGGCGATATTACTGCTTGGCCTAGAAGTGGTATATATCATTTTCACTCATATTCCTTTGGCCAGAACTCAGCCATATGGCCCCAATCTAACAGCTAGGGAACCTGGGACATTTATTCTTCTTGTGTTCCTAGGAGAAAAATTAAATGGGTTTATGTTACATCTCTAGCATCATATCTGTCACAGAAGTAGAAGGAATCCCTTAGCTTTTTAAAGCCTCCTTTTCTTCATTGGCAAAATGAAATATATCAGTTAGGATTAGGTCTTGGTTGAAGTTATGCTGCTTAGACAAGCCTTCCCCCAGTCCTCACACAAAAATGATGTTCATTGTAGGTGGTACAACAATGGTACAGTAACTTCACAGAAGGGTCAGGGACTCCAAATCCTTATAACTCTCTCTATTTTTTTTAAAAAAATATATTTTTATTGATTTCAGAGAGGAAGGGAGAGGGATAGAGAGATATAAACATCAATGATGAGAGAGAAACAATGATCAGCTGTCTCCTGCATGCCCCATACTGGGGATTGAGCCCACAACCTTTGCATGTGCTCTGACCATGAATCGAACCATGACCTCCTGGTTCATAGGCTGAAGCTCAACCACTGAGCAACCCTTGCCGGGATGCGTGGGTGTTTCTGTCCCTTCTTTAAGGAGACACAGTCATAGTGAAGACAAAGTACATGAAGTAAGAAGGGCCTGGTGATCCAGACGCTAGTATTTTATGCCTCAGGGATGAGGATATTTACTTACTAGATTGTTTTAAGGGGCAAATGAGATAATGTATAAAAATGGTGGCCAATAAATGGTATTTATTATAATTATAAGCACAATTATTGTTATTTGCATGCCCAGCATACACTCAATGCTTATTTGCAACAAATAAAATGTCAATAAGCAAATAATTGTTGGCCTGAATTTAATTACTTTATTATTCTATTTCTTTCTTTGTCTTTTTAAATTAAATTTATTGGGGTGGCATTGGTCTATTCCATTTATTCTAATCATTCAGTATTCATTATTTTATATATTGAAGGCTCCTATTCATTCAGAGAGGTCCTTATTAGTTGATATTTGATAAGGATTTTAAAAATCATATCTTATTGAGCCCAGGGTCTATGTTAGTGATAGTGCCATTAAAAAATAGAGCTTATGTTAAACCATCTTCATGAGTGCCCAACACTATTACACACATGTATGAACTGGGACACCAGCCTAGGACATAGAACATCTGGTTTCTGATACTGAATCCACCACCAATAAGCTGTGGGAACTTGGGCAGGTGACCTGCCAGGTCTGGTCTTCTGCTTTCTCAGTTGTGAAATGATAGGTTGGCTTAGATCGTCCCTCAGAGCACTCACAGCTCTAAATTTCTGGTGTTGCAGTATAGCAGCCCATTGCCTTCACCACACATTCACCCTATCAAACCGGTGCTGCGGTGTAAATGCTGGTGGTTTTCTACTGGCTGAAGTAATTTTCCCTGGCTCCACATGCCTCTTCAAAGAGAGTAAACTGGCCCTTGACTATGACACACTTGGCCAGAGTCTGCTCTCTAGTACCTTTCATCAGCAAAAGCTGAGTCCTGAATCACTTGCTTGAGCCTATTTCATGTAGTAAGTACATCTTCCCAAACATCAAATCCTCCATTGCCTGCTTGGATCCACTCTGTAGCCTTGAGCAAGTTAAATAACATTTTTGAACCTTAGCTTTAAAATTTTAAGGGGAGTATTATGATCCTATTCTAAAAAAAGACAAACGTGCAAATTGACCACACTTTCACTACACCTTAAGCCACGCCCACCAGCCAATCAGAGCAACTATATGCAAATTAACCCAACCAAGATGGCGGCTGACAGCCACGGAGCTGGAGTGAGCAGGAGGTTTGCTTGCTCCAGTGATGGAGGAAGCCAAGCTTCCCTGCTTGCTGTGGCCTGGCTGTGAGCTCCACTCAAAGCAACAAAGTTTCAATTATAGAAGGAAATATACCCCAGATACCTGCTTTCAGCCAGTCATGGCTACAGAGCTGGAGCGAGCAGGAGCCAGCTCTGAGCTCCACTGAAAGCAACAAAGTTTCGATTATAGAAGGTAAATAAATCCCAGAATAAGAAAAAAAGGAGAGGCTGAGAGCTTATGTCGCAAGGGTGCTTGGCCAGCCTGAAAATGGCCCTCAGCCCCTCACCCAGACTGGCCAGGCACCCCAGTGGGGACCCCCCACCCTAAAGGAGGTGTGCCCAGCCTGAAAACAGCCATTAACCCCTCACCCAGGCTGGCCAAACCTCCATGGAGTAAGGGTTCCCATTGGGGTGGACATCTTCTGAGGGGTCCCACACTGCAAGAAGGCATAGGCCGGGCTGAGTGCACAAATTTTTGTGCACTGGGCCTCTAGTTATTATATAGTCTCTCTGTGTGCCAGCTTAGGCCCGCACCCCCAGGGAGCGGGCCTAAGCCAGCAGTTGGACATCCCCTGAGGGGTCCACACTGCAAGAGGGCATTGGCCAGGCTGAGGGACCCCCCGAGTGCACAAATTTTTGTGCACCGAGCCTCTAGTATTTACTATAAAAGACATGTGATGATTACTAAAAATATGAGTAAAAACTCTTGGCACATATAAACCCTACACAAAAGTAACTACTGTTACTTCCATCATAACTGTTCATTACCCTCCAAAGCAGTGAAATGAAATATAGGATGAATGGATGTTTGATCATTAGATAAATGAGAGCAGATCTCCAAATTGCATTTCTGAAAGCAAACCTGAAGCAGAGGGTGAGGGTGAGCAGGATGCCATGCGGGTAAAGCAGGTGGGTCTCAGGTCCTCTGAGTCCGAGGCTTTGAAGGGTTATGAAACCAGAATTGGTCAAACCTATGAAATGCTTAGCACTGTGCTCATAGGTGTGCTCTGTGAGTAATAGGTGCTCAGAACTGTACGTTGGGAGTATTCAATGCCATCTCCCTGCTTCAGAAAAAACAAACAAACATATCACAAGCCAAATAAAACAAGCTTGAGAAATATTACTCGTATGGACTTTTCTGAGCAGTATGTTTGAAATCAGCTTGATTTCACTATGAATTAGCCCAGTTAATGCTGATCTCTAGGGGCCGATAAGAAGTTTAAGCAACATCAACAACAACGTCAAATAATAAAATTAACAACAGCATTATGTATGGTTTAAAACATTCCTCCAAAAAGACGGTGGAATGCCAACTATCTCACCAGCTTAATTGTTTGCTGTTGCTATTAATTGGGTAATTTGTAAAATTTATTATTCCCTTCTGACCAGCAGAGCCTTTCTATTGAGGAATGTAATAGATATAATTTGGGTTTTAAAACCAAAAAGGGAGATCAAGGCAAAAGCTCATAAAAGTATTAGTTTCAAAAGGATCCCTGCTCAGCCCTGAGCTATGTTAGGTCATCCTGGGGATATGTGTTCCTGTCTTAGCAAGAGATCAGGGAGTGAGAATAACTGTAGAAGCAGATGCTGACCTTCCGAAAGGCCATCCTGGGTAAGGAACATGATTATTGCTTTCATTCTCATAGAGAATGCTACACTAGAAGCTTATTTCTCTTCAAATTATAGCTGAGAGGGTAACAGGCTGGAGGGACAGTCCATCTGTCCTTCATACTCTGCACACTTGAGTCGTTTTTTCCAAAAGTAGAAAAATATTAAACCTATAGACACTTAAGACATCTGCCAGTGTTCTGGGGCAATGGACAAGCCATCCAGGAAGTTCCAGTGTTCTTTTGTTAAGGGATATTATAGATAGTACTTATAATCTAAGGATAACCTAGGCAGAGTGCTGAAATCGGCATACTTTTGTGTCAATGAATGTGTCCCAGGCTGCCTGGTACCATGAGTTTAGGTTCCCCCAAGCGGAGACCTTCCCTTATGCCTCGTTGTTGGTAGGTCAGGTGCTCCCGATGGCTGTGCTGTCTGCTGTTCTACCATGGACATTATGTCTGGAAGGGCACTAATAAGGCCCTTTGTCCCTGGAGAGCTATTGGAATTGTCCTCCAGGCAAGCCAACTTGGATGAGATTTTCCCTTATCAACAACTAGAGGCCCGGTACACAAAAATTCATACACTGTGTGTGGGGGGGTTCCCTCAGCCCCACCTGCCCCCTCTCACAGTTCAGGAGCCCTCGGGGGATGTCCTCCTCTGTAGGAGGCAGTCCGGATGATGAGAGGAAGGCACTGGCCCCATCACCTTGCTGCTACTGCCATTGCTGGCCACTGCAGCTATTGGCCCTCGGCCCTCGCTTCTTAGCGCTGGCCCCACCCCCCACCCACTGGTGGGTGGGGGGTGATCTGGGGCCAGGCCAGCTAGGGAAGGGGCTAGGGGAGGTTGAGGCACAGCAGGTTGCACCCTGTCCAGCCTCTGTGAAGGCGTGGCACCTGGACAGGGCCCTCGCTGCTGCCTCTGTGGCTGCCTCTGCAGAAGGGGCAGCACTGGGGCTGGGCTGCACCTCGCCTGTCCTGTGCCACCTCTGTGGAAGGGGGTGTGGTGCTGCCTTCGTGCCTGGTTGCTGCCTTCTCCCACGGTGGCGCCTCTCCCTAGGCCCTCACAGCCGTTGTGGCTTTGTCCGGATGGACATCTGGATGGATATCCAGAAGACAACTTAATTAGCATATTACCCTTTTATTAGTATAGATGATCCGGATTTAAGTTAAACTAGGCAGAGGAACATGAAAAGATGTCTTCTCCCTGCCCCTACTATGCCTGGGGCTCCCTCAGGTCCTGCTATGTCTTATTTGACTTTGGGGAGTTCTGGTGCCTAGCACAGTGGTTGGTACTTAGGAGGCACTCAGAAATGTTGTCTGGAAGAATGTTGTTTCCAGCAGAAGGATAAAGTGGGGGACCACCTCCTTGTTTGAAACTCACCTGACTTTATTGCCAAAAATGGACCCGTTTTTCTGCTTCCTGTTGTCACTATTGAAAGTCCATAAATGAATGAAGTGCCTAGGTGTGCTTTTCTAGGATGGTTATAAGTTCCTGCTCTTCAATTCTGACAGTTATGAGTTTATGCAAATTCTAATGGGACTGACAATCCTGTGGGATATTCTTTGGAATTGGAGATTATAATTTGCAGAGGTTTGTTAACTACGAACTGGATATCACACCAAGTGCTGATGGAAAATAAAGAAATTTTTTTTTCTAAATTGCTCACATTCCGGAATGGGAGGTAGTCACTTAAACAAGTGGGTATAATGGAGTTCAATTTTTAAAAATCCAGTACAGGGATTTTAAAGCACCACAGAAGTGCAGAAGAGAGATTGGCAGGGCAGAGAGAAGTTTTAAAAGATATGAAATGGGAGCTGGCTCCTTAAAGATGATTAGGAGTTTGCTAGAAGAGACGGGGTGTTATTTCAGACATTGGGACCAGTATGTTCCAATTTTATTCAAGGCCATGGTGGTTTGGAGAAAGGTGTAATATGCTTATTGTTGGGGATGGGGAGCAGTGGCTGTGGATAGGGCAAGGAGGTAGGGTTGGGCCACAAGTTGTGGGGCCTGGTATGCAAGGTTAAAACATTTGGGTTTCACCCAGTGAGCATTCATTCATGTAACAAATCCTTGTTGAGGGCCCCTATCCTGTGCCAGGCACTGTGCGAAATGTTAGGGTCTCACATGAGCAGAAGAGAATATTACCCTGTGGCACCAATATTCTAGTGTAAAGACAGATAGCAGGGAAATGAAGAAATAAATGAAGAAAGTAATAGAAGACTCTGATAAGTGCTGTGAAAGAACTAAAGAGAGTTATGAACAATAAATTAATGGGGTGATTTCTTTAGATATAACAACTTTTTAGAGGCAGAATGATATTTAAACTGTGTCTTAGGGAAGTCATTCAGCCAGGATAGATGGCTGGGGATAATTAGCAAGAGGAGCAGGTAGGAGGTTGGTGTAGTCAGTTGGGGGAGGAATATGAGATATTTCGGCGTGAGATTGCACAGACTTCAATGTACAAGATAGAGAGGGATGTATTTTGGCAAACTCTCGATGTATGAGATGGTACCTTTAAAAAAAACACAACAGCTATAAGGTGTAGTCAAAGATGGAGCTCAGGTAAGAGAAGGGAGATTGGAAGTCTTTAGCACATCAATCATAATGGATGCCAGATACCTTCCATCCACTGATATGGGGTCTCCTGCTTGTCCCCTCCTTGCTGATGATGGTTTTGTGTTACTAACAGGAGTAAAAATGTATTCATTGAGACTGGAGAGTTGAAAGGCCTGGAAGGATTGTCCTGTCCAAGTTCCTGATTTTGATACTGAAAAAGGTCAACATTAGCACCATCTAACAGTTGGGCCAACTGAGGTCTAAAGAATTCAAGTGATGTTTTCAGTGTTAGCCAGCTAATACTTTGGGTGTATGGACTGGAAAACTTATCTTCTGACTCCTGGCCTAGTGCTCTTTCCATGATGCTATGGCCCACGTTGAGGCAGGCACTTGGGGAGGGAACATTAGAGCTCAGGCAAGGAAGGGACTCTATGGATGTAGTCAGGCTTCCTACAAAGGAGTTAGAAGTCTTTGCGATCATCTGGAACAGCTCCTCAAATGTAAAGATAGGAGCACTGAGGTCCAGAGACAGGGTGAATTTCCTAAGTTCATTTAACCAACAATTAAGATGTGCTTTCTTCATACCACTGGTTCTCCATCCTAGCTGCGCAGCAGAATGATCCAAGAACGCCAAGAAAAAGCTTGGTCTTCACTCCAGAGGTTCTGATGTGGTTGGTCTCGCAGGAAACCCAGTCCATAGTTTGATTTTTGTTCATTGTCACCAGCTCATTATAATGTGTAACTAGGGTTATGTTAAATAAAATTTCAACCAAGTAAAATTTAAAGAGCTTATTGGTTTTATTGAATGATTAATGAATCTGGCAGTGTCCTATCTAGCAAGTAGAAAGGTGCCCCAAAGGACTGTACAAAATGGAAGGCTTTTTAAGGCAGAAAGGGAAATTATTCATTAGGAATGCATTGTTTCAGGCAAGGTTGCCATTTTATGGGGAACAGTGGGGGTCTGTAAGCAGATTGCCTCCAAGTGCTGACCAGGATTCTAGGTTGGCAGGTTAAAGGTCATATTCCTGGGGAAGTTTGAAACTGTAATTAGGTTAGGTATTAAGTCTTGGTTTGCTGATGTGAACCTAATACAAGTGACTCCATCTTTTTTGACATATTAGAACCACTGTCTCTTCCAATGACTGTCTCAAGACTTATCACTCACTTTCTCAGAGAAAATGTTGACAAAGGTTTCAGTAGTCTTGAATTTGTGGAGCACCCCAATACGTCAAGATGCTTCACACAGTTGCAGAAACACTTCAATTTACTGTCTGTTTTTAGGGGGCCTGGGACAATTTCCAAAGTCCATAAAGAATAATAAAGATAGGCATCTGTGAGTTAGGAGAAAGAACTGAGAAAAAATATGGTACCAAGGAAAGTATTGAAACCAGGAATTTCTTATTAAAGAAAAGCTACCAAGTCCCATCTTCTAAGCATTGTACAGCCTCATAAGAGCTGCCTTTGAAATAAGGCTCATGGGCCCCATCCCTTTCTTCCCTCCTTCTTCACCCTTCCCACCATCATAGGGCTTTTAGGAGACACAAACAAGACAAGGACACCCTTAGGCTTTTTGAATTTCACTTAGAAAGCACAGATGATTTAACTCACGTCTATCAGTCTTCCACTGACTTCTTCACTTGAATATAACCAGTATATTCTTTAGTGTACCTTGTCAGTTCTGTGATCTGAATCCAGCCTCTGGCAAATGTTAACTGTCTGTAATTCCTAAGGACATCTCTTTTTGGCCCTGAAAGACTACTCCACCCAACTCACCTCCCAGGGTCTCTGGGTAGTAACTTCATGCTATAATGTGTCACTTGGGAATATTTCCCCTACCCCCCCATTAACATGATTCCTTCTCTCTCTGCCACAGGGTCCTTGCACACAATATCAATATCCTCACAGCTTAAAAAGCCCTCAGCACAGATCTATTTTCTCATTTATTTAAGTGATTATTTGATTAATGTATGTCTCCTCTCATTAAATGGTAGGATTTCTGCCTGGCTGGATTGGCTCAGTTGGTTGAATGCTGTCCGGTATACCAAAAGGTTCCTGGTTTGATCCCTGGTAGGGCACATATGAAAGGCAACCCATCCATGTTTCTCTGTCTGTCTGTCTGTCTCTCTCTCCTTCCCTTCTTCTCTCTAAACATGTCCTTAGGTGAGGATTAAAAATAAGAAAATAAATGGTAGGATTTTTGAGGGCATAGAATAGCTCTTTTTGTCTACCAATATATTTTGGTCATCTACGTTTCTGGCCAATAGTAAAGGTTCAATAAATATATACTGAGTAGATGACTTGAATAAATGGGTGAATGAGTCACAACTTGTTTGGGGAATATATGGGACTGTATGTGTGAAAGCATTGTATAAGCTATAACATTATTGTTATTTCTGTGATTGGGCTACTTTGTTAAGATGCCTATTCCCTGTAGAGAGAAGACTATAGAGAAATACTGTCTAGCACCAAGCACTAGATATGTTATGGATAAAAGATTCTGATCACCAGGAAGGTTATCATTCTATAT
>NW_006289718.1:1261312-1263925 GCF_000327345.1 Myotis davidii
GGCAGATAGCAAATCAGAACCACAGAGAAGTTCAAGTCATTTCCTCTCAAAGTAATAGCAAAAGACCGCAGTGCATTTGAGGGCCATGAACCCAGATCTTGACTATCTCAGCCTAATGATATTTAAATTATGCTTGTCTGACATAAAAATATATTGCAACTTGCTAAAAAATGTACTGCCTGCTGGTAAGTGCTGTCAGTTGCTTCCATTTTCGTCTTTTTCCTCATCTTGTTCTACTTCACGTTACTCTAAAAGATACTGCAGAGTCCCATTAAGCATGTTTGACATCTGTTACTTTTTAAAATCTTATTTCTTTTATTGTTTATTAACTATTTTCATTGAAAAAGTAATATACACATGGTAGAAAAATCCTAATGATACAATAAGGCATATGGGAAAATGAAAATCTCTCTGTTGATTGTAGATCCTCTCCCACCATTACCCCTTTCTTGGGCATCCATTTGGGAATATTTTACATAGCTACAAATGTGTGTGTGTGTGTATGCGCACACACACATGTGCACATATAGTTATGTATACCTCATCTAATGGCCAAAACAATTCCATGTTTTACAGGACTCTGAAATGTGTATTGTTAAATATTTTTCTCTGATAATATCCAAATTTTTGTTTCAAACTCTTAATTGCCTTCTATTTATTTATATGTTTGGGATTTATTATTAGAAGTACAGTACAAAGAACTTGACAGCACCAAGGCATTTGGCAAGAAACCCTCCCTTTTCTTATAGTGGTGATTAAATGCCTGCTTCAGAATGGAATGAATCTGGTAGATCAAATGAGTAGATATGGATTAGGCTAATAGAAGTGCCCTGTTGTGGTACAAGCAGCAGAGAATGCTGGGAATCAGGAACCTGGCTGTTCTACTAGCAGTGGGGTCCTCGATAAGTCACTTCATCTCTTTGAGGCTCAGTTTCCCTACCAGTAAATTTAGAAACCTAGGCTAGATACTTTGCTATGTCTCCCTCCTCTGCCACTTTATGGATCTATGAATTCTGCTTAAGAACATACCAGCCTGGAAATAGGGAAGCCTGGGAATTTACCACATCAGAGACATTAATTCTGTTGATCAAATAGTTCTAGTTCTTTTAGGTACACAGTAGGATTACACTCCCTCCTCCTTTGATGTCAGCCTCAGCCATGTGACTTGCTGGTGGTCTATAAAATGTGAGTGAGCATGATATCCTTCATTCCCAGGCAGAAGCTTGAAGAGTCAGTGCATGATTTTCTGTATTCTCTCCAAGTATTCATGGAGATGCCCCCCCCCCATTCCCAGTCTGGGTTCCTAAGTGAGAACAATGAAGGGCAGAGCATCAGTTAAATCACAATGGACCTATAGTATGAGCAAGAACTAAACCTTTCTTATTATAAGCCAATGATATATGGACACTGTTATTGACACCTACCCTAGCATAGCTTGACCAATGTCATGTGAATGCTAGATGAGTTTCTGAAAAGTCAGAAACTTCAGAGAAATGACAGTAATCTCCCAGTATGCATGTTGCTCATTTTGCCAGATGAAGGATTTTTCAGTGATCTTCCTGGGCATTTTCAATGCCTTGAAGTTGTCTTTTTCCTCTTTCTCTCATCTTTCTTCTTTCTTATTCATCTCTGTTCTCTTTTCATCGGTTTTCTAAACTTTTGACCTGCTTCCCTATTTTATATTTCCTCTTCTGAGAGCTTGCTGTCTTCTCTCCCATTACCCTTGTGCCTCTCTTTTTCCTACAAAGCCTTTTTTTGACACTTGTCCCCTGACAATTGCTTCCCTGGGTCTACCTTTCAGCTTCATAAAGCCCATTGTGGTCCCTACCTCCAGTTTTTCCCCCCATGCATCTTCCTTCTTTCTTTGGATCTTATCTAATCTGTTTTGTGTGTATTCTCTAATCAAATGGACAAATGCCTTCTCAAAAACCTTTTAGGTGATCCTCATCCTCCTTGACCAACCTACTCCCCTGACACACTTCTTTCTTCTTTGGTAACTATTAGTTTCAGTAAACCTTTTGTTTCTGGGGGCTCTTGCAAATAATGGACATTGATTTTTATTTTAGTTTAACTAACATTTTCTAAATCTCTACTATGAATGGGTCACTGTACTGTTGATGAGAAACCTAAAGGTTATCTTGACATCAGGGATAGGTTTGAGGAGTAATACACCACATGAGTGCTAACAATATTTCTTTTTTTTTAAAGAAATATTTCTGAAATAGGACAAGTATGACCTTTGAGAGTTGTGAGAGTGTGAGAATAACCTGCTAGTATAGATCCAGCTCCATTTTATGTTTTCCAGGCACTTGCCAGGTGTCAGGTCAAAGGAACTAAGTGAGCACATTCCTCTGCCAGTGTGGTGGTCAGGAGCCATGCACACAACCTTATAGAAGCAGACAAGGTAACAGGACCTTGAAGAGGATCTAAGGGGATCATGTAGCCAAATTCTCATGGTCAGAGTTCTACTGAAAAGGAGGTCCCATTAAAGAGCCCGGGGTTACCTTCAAGGTCCTGCTGTGGTGACCAGTAGGAGAGGTGAACATACATGCAACTGCTCCTAATTCAGAATGGGTTGAGATGCCTGCCACAAATGGCAGTAGTGTGAAGGAG
>NW_006289718.1:1264010-1266725 GCF_000327345.1 Myotis davidii
GTGGGGGAGTAAGGGGTGAGGGGTAGGGGCAGGGGGGCAGGCAGCCATGAGGTGCTCAAGAAAAGAGGCTTCCCAGACGAGATCTGAGCTGGCCTCATCCAGAGAAGGAGGGCAGTAATCCCCATCACGTAGTTGTGGTGAGGAGTCATGGAGGGCAGGCACTCGAGGGGGAGGGTCAGGTACAAGGATGTGTGGCATGTGTTGTGGAATTTCATTAACTGCAGGAGAAAGGGTCGGGGAGGGGGGCAGAGAATGGCTCCCATAGTCTCTTTTTTTGAACGCTGATTTTTTTCTCTTTGTTTTGAGATTCAACTTGTTACAAATAGTGGTGTTAAGTATGACTCTTCTGAGGCAGACAGTAATTCTAAAATGAAAAGGGTCAGTTTGCAAAGTGGCTGAGAGTATCGATTCTGGACTCAGATAGCCAGGGTTCAATCTTGGCTGTCCTTATGCTAACTAGGTGAACCCTCATCTTACATATTTCTAACCCCTCATTTTTTTTATCTGTAAAATGAGAATGATTATGGTATTATAGTGAAGATTGAATGAGAGGACATAGTCCTGGCACCTGGGAAGCATTCAATAAACTGTTTTTTGTCACACTAAATGTATTGGTAATCAGTGTTCAGTCAAGAGGACAGAAACTATTTCTAAGAGAAAAGGACTTAAAACAGAGAATTCAGTTTGTAAAATTTCATCAAGCTGAACTACTTATGTATCTTATATTTTAATGTATATTATTTCTGTTGGTATATTTTAATAAAATGTTAAACAATTTTTTAGAAAAGCTTTGGAAGGACTAGCTTCATAGGTTACAGCAAAGAGGCAGCTATGCACTTTCAGCTTTATTGCTGAAGCTGTGAGTCTGAGAATCAGGAAGTTACTTCCACCTCCCAGTGGTCAAGAAACAGCAGAAAACCAGCATGGGCAATAGTCACAGCTGGCCCTGCAACCCTGACAGTCAGGGGAACAGGGAAGCCGCTGATGACATGTGGCCAAAGCCATATGTTCACCCGCATTGCCAGAGGAAAAATAACTTCTCTTCCAAAACTCATTTAAGTGCATCTCACAGGCAGAACCTAAACCATCACAGGAACCCTGCTGACATAAGAGTCTAGGAAATGCAGTTCCCAGCCATCATTCCCCGAGACATTGGGAGAGCATAGAAGGGGCTGGACCTGAAGCAAGTGCCAATTAGTATCTCCCACACAGATGTGCCTGCATCCAGAATTCTAGCAATGAGCTGGAAGACTCCATTCTATTCCTTCCCATGTTCCATGACTGACACCCCGAGGGGACTCTGGCTCTCCTCCTTTGAGCTCCTGAGTCTGAGTCTTCCATCAAGTGGTGTCCTTACTTGGCTGCTGTTGGGTCTCTGGCTGAAGTCAGGGAATGTCCCCTGTCACATTTAATGTCCCTGCCTGCCACAGTGAGGTCAATATCGTCTTTGAAATCCATGCCAAATGAATTCACAATGTTTTGGATCCAACTACACAAACTTTGGACTGGAATAGAGGCAGTTTTAGCTCTTAGAATGCTTCAGCAACATATGATTCTCCTCCACAAAGTGCCTCCCATATGTCCCGGCAGATTTTCCACACTTGCTTTCCTTTGAAGCACTTTTAAGTTGACTGAGATTTAGCAGCATCACCTTCCTGCTTTAAGTCGGCCATCCATTGGCTATAGGACCCGGGGCAAGTTGCTTCATCTTTCTGGGCTATGCACACAATAAGGGAGTTAAGTCAGATGGTCTCTGAGCTTTCCTCCAGGCCTATGTTATGATTGGAGGCTGCAGAGTGCAGTGGTTTAAAAACAGGCTTGTGCCCTGACAGTGCTGTGGAAGTCTCAGACACTCAGATCATTGTCTCCCTTTAGTTTGTAGCTAACCCACCCATCCTCCCAATTTGGTGAGGACACTTGGGTCAGAGACCACAAAGAAATGCCCTACATAGCACCTACCTTTTCACTATTGGCACAGTTCAGACACTGCTCATAAGTACAGGAGGATCTGTGCCAAGGGCTGGGCACCCGTGAGGGGCTGGGCAAATACATGTTAGGACAGAGACATGTCACGGCTCATTTTTGCCATGGAGGCCCCCTTTGTTTGGAAGATGCTTGTTGTCTAAAGTCAGCTAAATTTAGCCATATTTTGTCAGCTATGTACGCTCCAAAGAGAAGCCGAGCAAACCTCAGCCATGTCACACTTTATTAGTCATGCGAGCACTTAAAGGCGTGTGAGGAGAGCCCGCTTCCTGGGATTGGTGGTCGCTGCTGAGAAATGCTTTGCAGATTCTTTTAGGATTTACCTAAAGAAGCAGGTCGGAAGGGAAAGTGTGAAATCCTCTAAACAACGAGTGATTTTTTTTTCTTTCTCGCAAGATTGACAAATGGGATATTCAAATGAGGAGAAAATGTATACAGTGGGATAGAGAGTGTTCGCGTGGCCTTTTCCTTAGACACACCATCCAGATCCCCCCCACCCTTCACCTCACTTTGAATTTAGAAATAGAGTTTAGTGGCTGCCATTGGGTTAACTATTTAAGGGCATACCGGGAGAGGATGTAACCTTTGTTGAGTACTCACTGGCATATGTGCTTTAAGTTCATCATTTCCTCTAGTGTGGCATGCGGTTGACCCATGCCACATTTGCAAAAGAAGAAACTAAAATTCAGAGAGGTGAATTACAAGAGCCAGGTGGTACATTCATTTTGCTTA
>NW_006289718.1:1268125-1273561 GCF_000327345.1 Myotis davidii
GTCAAGGTAAGCACACAGAGGAAATCAACTTAGCCATGACCTTGAGATTTACACGTCTCTGCCGTTATATTGGCTTCCTGTTTCTGTGTACATAGCTCTCTGTCAGGCTGTGTGATTTCATCCTGCCAGGCTTGATGGTCAGGGCATGTGTCCGAACAAAAACTGCAGATCTCCAGGGACATACTCTCCAGGGGGTTGGGCCCAGGTTGCTTTGGCAGTTGCTGAACAAAATCTCCTGTCTGAAAAAAAGACATGTATCTGCTCCACCATAAGGCCCATACAATGAAAAAGCAAACCCCTCTGCTATCAAGGGGCCAAGAAACTCTCCACAGCTTCTGTTCATCTGTGAGTCTATGGTAGGTTGACAATTTAAACTCTCCCCTAACCCTTCCTGTAAAATTTCCGGAGTTTCTATGTAAAGATAAACACTTAATTCAATATGACAAGATGCCTCCAAGCATCTTGCAAAGAGCAATTGCTTTAGTGTCCCGACCCTACCGCATCTGCCTTTCCTGGGAACTAAAGGCCCAATGAAAGCCCCAGTCTGGATTGTCTAAGATCTTTTCTCTTATCTCAAAGAGCATAATGGGATTCATGACCCTCTGTGAATTGGCTGTCTGAATGTTAGTGATGGAAGGTGCCTGGGAAATGAGAAAATAAAGTCAATAAAAGTGAAGTGATCCATGCCAGATTTGACTACTACTTAGTGACAGAACCTGGGGTAAACATGGGTCTTCTGACTTGAGGATCAATAGGCCACAGCACGGCAGAGTTGAAGAAAGCAGCCTCTACTTTTGATGCCACCTCTTACTAAACTACATGACCTTAGGAAACTCTTAACCAATCTGGGCCCCAAGTTCATTCAAAAAAAAGGATGAGGGTTGTAAAGAGCATTAATGATCCTAAAGTACTCAGGAAAGTGCTGCCATACAGTGGGCACCCAATAAATGGTAGCTAGTGTGATTAAGGGATAAAAACACTAAAGGTTATAGGAGTTCAAGGAAGGATGAGACTGACATACTGGAGTGGTAAGGAAGGATGCTTAAAGAGGGCATTGAATTAGGCCTTGCACATCTGATATTTGGACAGGAGTAAGAACAAGTAGTGTATGCTTCAGAGGGCAATGAAGTGCATACACGATTGTAGGCAGAAAATGCAAAGATCCAATTTAAGAACAATGATTAAATGGGTTTGACTGGAGCATTAGGTGCAGGAAAGTGGTTTGCTGGTGACCAAACTGCCAAAGTCAGACTGAGAAGAACTTGAGCATCATGCTAAGAAGTTAGAGATGTAGACAGTCAAGAACCTTTGAAGGGGCTTAAGCAGAAGAATCACTGAACACAGTAAATCAGTCAAAATGACATGGAGCCAGCTGGAGGTGAGAGGAGTCATGGAAAGGTTCATGTAGCAAGCCAGGCAGGAGAGGAAAAACACAAATGAAAGTTGTGGCTGCTGAAATGAATAGGAAAAGAGGAGTGTGAAGGACATTTTAAAAGAAAAGTTGGCCGGAAGAATCAATACTATTACAGGAGAAAAAAATAAATTAACTTTGTAAAGTGGAGAGAGAATATTCATGGATTGTTGGCTTGAGTACTGTATTTTAAAGGAAAAGTGTCCCAATCCACAAATTGAAGAGAAAAAGAACATGATAAATGATTAAGCCAAAATGACTAAAAGACTTTAAGAAATTATAAAATGAACTCAAATGAAAATTAAATAAATGTTCAAGATCTGCAAGTCTTAGCTCACACAAAAACCCTTAGGGTTAACTTTCAATATGTATCTTGGTGATTCTTTGAAGTCTAATGGCAGATCTAGTTGCTGAAAAATAATGGTAGCATATTAAAAATTGGTAGCATTTTAATGCTCCCCTTGCTGTACTGTCCCTTATTTCTACAGGGAGGTTCATCAACTCTATTTGAACCTTTCCTAACAATTATATTTTTATACTTAATATAATACTCAGAGCTGGCTTTCTGTTAGACAGCTGTTTGGCAGAAGCCTGGACCCCTGAGCTGTCCGTTGAGGAAAGGGACATAGTCCAATAAGGTCTTAAAATGTCATATACAGTCAGAGGTCAGTCAGGAGACAAAAACCTACCAATTATTTGAACAGAAAGAAATGAATATAAAGATAGTTATGAAATTGTTAACTAAGTAACTGAAAAGGCAGAAGATTAAGTTACCACAGAGATAGCAATTGCAAGCATCAGTGATCACCCCTACTGCTGGTATTATTAAATATACCAGCTGGTATCCATAGGGCTGGTTCTATTAAATACTAGAAGCTTGAAGAAAGGGCACCAAGTTAGACCTAGGAGGAGGGGGTGCTGCTTGCAGGGTGCTAGTTTCTGAGCTCAGAGGAGGAGGAGCCCCCATAGGTCTGGGATCCAGACTTCTGAGGAGGGGGTGCCAGTCAGCTGGTGCTGACATGTCCTGTGCAGTGAGGCTAGTTCTGTAAGTGTTGGAAAAAGAACAAACTGGATTCAGCTGCTGCTACATGAAGTACTTGCTGCTGCCAACCCGAAAAATTGCTGCTAGGGTGATGCTTACTGGAGAGAAATAGGCTGGAAGCAAACAGGAAGTTCCTCCTCCATCCTCCCTGGTGCCTCCCAGTGCCCCCTAGTGGCAGAACATATCAGGGGGCAGCTGACAAAGCAGAAATAAGGTTTGCAGAGTTCTAGTCCCAGCACAGTAAACTGAGTAAAGAGGATGGGTTTAGAGCTGAGACACAATAATTTAATAATTGGCACATGCCACTTACTGTATCAGCCTCTTGGATAGTCACTGTGTATATTAAAGGCTCTGAGCAGTTATAGACAAAAGACATCAGATGACTGTGTAATTGAGCATTCTTCAAATTGACAGAAACCTTGTTACATCCCTTGCCCTTCCCCAATATAATGAAATGCAACTTTAAAAGTGAACGGGCTAGATCTATACATTGGCATAGAAAGATACCCATTATGAACTACTTTACTTTTACTAGTATATGAAAAACAGGTTCTATCCTATACTAGAGGCCCAGTGCATGAATTCGTGCACCAGTGGGGTCCCTCAGCCTGGCCTGCAGGATCGGGCCAAAACTGGCTCTCTGACATCCCCTGAGGGGTCCTGGATTGTGAGATAGCACAGGCCATGCTGAGGGACCCCATCGGTGCACCAATCCATGCACCGGGCCTTTAGTATGTATGTAAAAATAGGGCAAAATGTTAAGGCTACACACCAAACTATAAACAGTTCTGCCTGGAAGGATTTATTTATGGAGTTTCTTTCACTTTCTACCTTACTTCTATAGTGTTTGAATTGTAACATGAGTGTGTATTATTTTATAATAAACCTATCACTTTTGAGGTTAAAAAAAGAAAGAACACCCAGAAAAGGCAGTTTTCACAGTACTATCAGTGTTCCTGTTAGTATATGGCACCAAAATGAATGTACTGTGTTTAAAGAGAAGGAAAAAGAAGGTAAGCAGCATTTACTAAACACCTAGTACACGCCAAGCTGTTGGGAGTGTGGCATACTTTATCCCATTTAATCTTCTCATCAATTCTATTTTCAGGTTTCCCAGATGAGGAACAAGGCTCAGAACTATATGTAATTTCCCCAGTACTTACTAAACATAAGGAGTTACTACAAACCTACTGCACTGTACTACTTCATTATTTATCTTGTAGATTTATCTTATATTTCTTATATTTAATTTTCTGTCTCCCTAGTAATAATTTTTAATAGTCCAGGACTTATATCTTATTTTCTAATATATCTTAATAATTTTGAGGGATGTCACGGGCTGAAATATGCCCCCAATTCATATCTTGAAGTCTTAACCTCCTTTACCTCAGAATGTGACAGTATTTGGAGATGCCTTTAACCAGGTGTCTAAAATGAGGTTACATGGTGGATCCCAAGCCAATCTCACTGATGTCATTATAAGAAGAAGAAATTTTGACACCCAAAGGAACACTAGCAGGTCACATACATAGACTAAGGGCTGACCATGTGAAGACACAATGAGAAGGTGGCCATCTGCAAGCCAAAGAGACAGGCTTCAGAAGAAATCAGGCCTGTCCACACCTTGATCTTGGACTTCTAACTCCAGAACTGTGAATGCCTATTGTTTAAGGACTTAGTTGGTGTAATTTTGTTATGGCAGCCCTAGCAGACTCATACAATGGAATTATTATGGCTTATACTCATTTAAGTTATATGGAAATAAGTTATATTAGTGCTTTGTATATGGCAGATCTTTTGTAAGCATTTGGTTATTTATCCTTTTGCTCTTTCTTTCATTCATTTATTTAATAAGTCTTAGTTGAAATTCCCTGTGCCAAGCACTATTCTAGACCTTGAGGATATATAGTGGACAAAACAAGAAAAATCCCCACCACCATGAAGTTTAGATTCTACTGAGGGAAGACAAGAAAAAAGATAAATAAGTAAGTATATACTATGTTAGAATTGATAAATAAGAAAAATAAGGAGAGAGAAAAAAAATAAATGTAGGAGAAAGATATGGAATGGGGAAGGAGGTGTCCAGGAAAGACTGTATGAAGTAGGTGACATTGGACCTTTATTGCTGTTGGAATCAGCAGGCAATGTTGAGTTTGTTCCCTTGGTCATTTTAAACTTCTCAATATTCTAAAAGGCACAAACATGTACTTCTTATACTCTTCAAAAATCAAATTTTCATTGCAATAGGTCATTAGCCAGGTAAGAGATACAGGTTAATCACAGACATGCTTTCTGCTTCAAAAACTAACTACTGCTCTCTCTCCACCCTTTTAAAGCTTTACCCTGCAATCCTTTAAAAAAAAAAAAAAGAAAAGAAAGGAGAAATGCCTAAAAGTTATTTCTAGCCAGTCAAAAATGGAACTGACTTTTCGTGTGTATTAGCACTCCCACTAGAAAGGACCTCGGTCATATTCTGTTTACTTACACAGCTTTCATATATAAACAGCAACAGGAAGCAGTGGAGGAGCTTGTGGTTACAAGAGATAAAAAGCAGGCTGCTGTATTTGCATAGAACTTTTATTGCTCCTCTACCCCGGTCTGGTTGCTGTTGTAATCCAACTCTGGACAGCAGTTGCTCTCCTCTGCCCTCCCAGACCATGGAGGAGACTCTGCCTGTGACCTCTCTGATTCTCTCATTCTTTGGGGACAGCCATTGCTCCAACCTGGTAGCTGTGAGCTAACAGTTAAGCCTGTGGCTGCCTTCACCTGCAGCATCCCTTTGTTTTAGCCATGATTTCAGCTTCATTATATCTATCTGTAGCTACAGGGCAATGTCAGTGGCAGGAGAGAAACCTGATGGACAGGAAGAACTAATTGAATTTCACAGACTCCATTAAGCTACCCTCGTTACGTTACCTGGGAATTAAGGGCTTGGACAAAGACACCTCCCTGAGACGGCCTCCCCTGTGGTGCCTGGCTGGGA
>NW_006289718.1:1275214-1281125 GCF_000327345.1 Myotis davidii
TTAGCACTCCCACTAGAAAGGACCTCGGTCATATTCTGTTTGCTCACACAGCTTTCATATTTAAACAGCAACAGGAAGCAGTGGAGGGTAGTAGTTGGAGAAGAGCAGAAAGACCGAAGCATTTCCAGGTTTTACTGATTTGCTGGCTGACCTCACTAAATCTCCTTAACCTCTTTTCTTGAAGCCATAGTTTCACACAATAGTTAGGATAAAGAAATTTGTGGTTTTGGTGTTGTTATCAAATGTTTAGGGCTTGTGGTTACAAGAGACAAAAAGCAGGCTGCTGTATTTGCGTAGAACTTTTATTGCTCCTCTACTCCGGTCTGGTTGCTGTTGTAATCCAACTCTGGACAGCAGTTGCTCTCCTCTGCCCTCCCAGACCATGGAGGAGACTCTGCCTGTGACCTCTCTGATTCTCTCATTCTTTGGGGACAGCCATTGCTCCAACCTGGTAGCTGTGAGCTAACAGTTAAGCCTGTGGCTGCCTTCACCTGCAGCATCCCTTTGTTTTAGCCATGATTTCAGCTTCATTATATCTATCTGTAGCTACAGGGCAATGTCAGTGGCAGGAGAGAAACCTGATGGACAGGAAGAACTAATTGAATTTCACAGACTCCATTAAGCTACCCTCGTTACGTTACCTGGGAATTAAGGGCTTGGACAAAGACACCTCCCTGAGACGGCCTCCCCTGTGGTGCCTGGCTGGGATCTGCGTCCTGAGACTGGCGGGAACAAATTTCCTGTGTTCCAAGACTGCAAATATGAGAGGCCAGTGTCACGAGGGGCACTTTCTCAGGCTTCTCAAACAGACAAGTAAAGATGACACAAGGTGAAGAGGCTTTTGGTAATTGAGGCCTGGAGGCTACCAGCAGCATCCCTGATTCGGCCCATTCCCAGGACCTCATCCACCTTGCCAGATCCCCTTAGGATTCCCCCAAATGACAGATGGCTCTCCCGGATGGCCAATCAGCACAGATGTGATCCCAGCCTTTAGATAAACAATAGCCCTTGCTGGCATAGAAAGTAACCTAAATTTCTCCAATTATAAGTTCAGCAAATGCCACAGTCTTGGACAGACACTGTTTCTAGGTCCCTATGGTCAAATTAAGGACAGAGGTGCTTGCACAGAGTAGAAGATGGAATCACATGGGGGTGGGGCGGAAGCTTGAGTTCTGGTCCCAGCTCTTTCACCAACGAGCTGAGCAACCTTGGCCAAGTCACTTCCCCCTCTGGGCCTCAGTGTCCTCAAACATAGATTGCAGCCATGGGCCTTTCTGGCTCACAATCCACCTGTAATGCATGTGTCCACTTCAATACCTGCCCTTTGAGACCTCTGTCCTCCTAGTCTCTGGTGATTGAAAGTAGGAAGAAGTGAAGGTTCATGGCTTTTTTTTCCTCTCTTCCTCTCACCTCTTGCGACAGGTGGATTCCTCAGTTTTTAGCTCATGTGTGAGGATCCAGCTCTGGCCTGTGATCCATTTTACCAATGAACAATCACACAAAAAATTTCTTGTGCCAGGCCTTTGTGTGGGAGGCAACCCTGAAACATTCAGTAGGAGGGAAACAATAGACTTGATCTTAGACGCCCTGAAAAGCCATCTCTGCCAACCTGGGTTCCAGTCTCTGGCCACATGGCAGGGGTCTCTTTCTCCCTCCCACTCCCTGTTTCTTCTCAGGAATAAAAGCAAATCTTCCCATTTTCTATGAGAAGCAATTAATTTCCTGTTCTGCTCCTGTCTTCCTGCTTTTCCCTTCCACACCTTGTTCTGGAGGCTTTATGATTTCACTCTCAAATTGCCCAGTAATGTATTTTCCTCAGTGTAATTAGTTCCTTTATAAGAGGAATTCCAGTGCTAGATATTATGTTAACATGCACACATTTAATCCCTCCACACTTGTAAGTCTTCGATATTTCAATCTAACAAGGATTGGGCACCTAGTGTGCTTGGTTCGGGGACTGCTCACTATGGGATCCAAAATAAATGATATATCCAAATTGGCACCTACTCAGGTGGGAAAATAAGATTAAAACACTCAGAGAACTGATTATAATTAACTGGCAAAGTGTATTCTGGAAGAGGTTAGGATAAGGAAGGACCAACTTGATACAGGGGTATTTTCGCTGATGATAAATCTTGAGAGGGGCCCCAACAGAGAGGCTGCCTGCACCAGGTAAATGTATTTGGAGAAGTAGGTCATTTTCCAAAATCTAAGAAGCAGAGCCACCATCTTTTGTGAGGTGCAGTGATGTTTTTCTCAAAACATACCTAGTTGGAAAGTTCAGCTTGAGCCCATGTGTGATTTTTCTAACACAGAGATGATACTAATCTCCACCTGTTTTTCTCCCACTGGGTAACCAATTACTATAAACCAGCCACCAATCTAGGCTCAAATCCCCACCCTCATGCAGCTATGCTCTGGATAGCTCAGTGATTGGGTGGTGGCATTTGAGTCTGGTTGTCAGTCCATCTGCTTGGGTTAGTGGCACACATCTGTGAGAGCAAGACTGAGGGCAGGGGACAGTCCATGAGAGCAGACAATGGAAAAAGTGAAGATACAAGCCCAGAGCCTCCTAAGCAGCAAGTATGTGCTCCCATTCATTCTTTCACTGGCCTTTAGAGTGGTGCTCAGTATGTGCCAGGGAATGGAAAAGGGAGTAAAACCCATTCCTTCCCCTATTGAATTATCAGTCTTTAAGTCCTAGTTAAAAGATGAATACTGTTATATAAATGGGTAGTGAAAGCTCCAGTAGTGCAAAGTAAGAAGAAAGTAACTTTCTAGGTCTAAGGGCCATCAGAGAAGGCTTCACAGAGGAGGTGAATTTCAGAAAAGGAGTACCAACCTCTAGCAGAATGAGTATATGGAATCTACAAAAGCCTAAATGTGTCAAAGAATCAAAAATAGTTCAGAAATACAAGTTCAAATAGATGTTGTAAGACATATGAGAAGATGATCACGTCACTAATCATCAGGGAAATGCAAATCAAAACCACAATGAAATACCACCTCACACCTGTTAAAATGGCTATTACCAAAAAGTTTACAAATAACATGTTGGTGAGGATGTAGAGAAAAGGGAATTCTCATGTATTGTTGATGGTATTTTAATTTGGAAAAAAGAGGCTCCTGAAAAGATTAAAATGAAACCACCATAAAACCCAGCAATTTCACTCATAGGTATTTATCTGAAGAAAACAAAAACATTAATTTTAAAAAGATACATACACCCCTATGTCCATTGCAGCGTTACTTATAATAGCCAAAATATTGAAGCAGCCTAGTTGTCTGTCAATAGGTAGATAAAGAAGAGGTGGTACATATATACAATGGAATATTACACAGCCATAGAAAAGCATGAGACATTGCCATTTGTAGCATCATGGATGGACCTTGAGGGTGTTTTGCTAAGTGGAATAAGTCAGAAAGAGACAGTCAATAAATACTGTTTTCTTTAGATTTCACATATAAGTGCACAAATGAACATACAAAACTGAGATCCATCAATTTAGATAACAAACTGATGGTTGTCAGAGGGGATGGATGAAAAGGTTGAAGGGGAATAAGGTACAAACTTTCAGTTATAAAATAAATGTCATGGGGATGTATTGTACAGCATAAGAAATATAGTCAATAATATCATAAAACTTTGTATGGTGACAAATGATTACTAGATTTATTGTGGTGATCACAAAAGATATATAAATGTCTAATCATTATGTTGTATACCTAAAACTAATATAATATTGCATGTCAACTATACTTCAATAAAAAAATTAAAAAGTAGCTGCCAAAAGATTGTTGAAGTGGAGTAAGTGAGAAGAGAGGGCAGGGTCATAAAGCATCAATAGTGGGTAGGGTCTTTCATTAAACCATGTTTGGCTTTCATCCCATTAGCATTATGGTACCACTAGAGCTTTTAAACATATGGACTAAGATGTTCACACTGTCTCTTAGTTCTGGTGTTGGTGTGAAGGATGTACTGAACAAGAGGCTGATAGAGTGAGACAGATGGGTAAGGGCTACAATCATACAAGCAAATTATGATGTGGGACTGAATGAACTGACTAAGGTTGAAGAGTTGACCTAGCCCCAGACTGACTATTGGTGCATAAAATAAAAATGCTTCAGTTAGGAGTATGCTATTGTGTATCACTGCGCCTATTATGTATTAAAAACTGTACCTCATGATTAAAAAGAGAGCCATTTCTTCCTAGTATTCTCCGTGAAGGTGACCTGTGAGAATGTGCGATAGTGGTTGCTAGGGAGTTGCAAGCTGGTCTGTGAGCCCCTCTTGTCTCGCAGTGATTGCCTGAAGATGTAGCTGGTTGCTGAACAGAACGTGCCTCTTTTACTTCCTTTCCTTAATATGATGAAGTCCCCAAGCACAAGGGGGAAAGTGGGACAGTCGGCACAGAAGTGATTATAAAAATTGACTTTTATGTTGATTGTAGATTCTCTGACATGCCTCCAACCCCATGGTGTGAGAGAAGAGAAAGTGTGACAGGTCTCACCCTGAAGGCAAAGGCGCAGCACTTGCCGAGAGCTGCCAACCTGGCAATCTGGTGCTATAGCCAAAGGTGTTCTCTGGAAACATGGAGCCGAAGGATATCCTGGCTGGTCCTTCCCTCCCTCCTCCAAAAGCTGCTCCTCTAAATATTTCCCTGAATCTGTACTAGTATACTGAAGTATGAAATTGTTTTGCAAAGGAGTCTAGATTTTGCAGCTGGATTTTGGGAGGTCATAGAGAAGCCCAGTAAACTCCCTCCTCCAATGCTACAAACACCAGTCAAAGAATTATGCTTGCACCTGGAATAGCAGAAATTGCTTTAAAATTCTCAGTCTATAGCCATAATTGCCAGATCATATGTAGAAATGAGGGATTTGGGAGTTGTTATGGATGATAGTGAAATGGCCCATTTATTCCCTTTCTTGGCTTGAATGTTTCTTGAGTGAGCTGTTTTCTACTTATTGACTCCGGCTATATAATGCCAAATATCTGATCCATGGAGCCAAAATTTCAGCCCAGTACTTGCTGAACAATATGAAAATGAAATAATATGAAAATAATGTGTTTGTGTGTAGGGGGGGTGAGTAAAGAGGAGGGGTAGGATGGGGGTGGACTGTCCACATCATTCCAAACATTTAGGTTGGCTCAAGTTTTCACTTAATTTAAAAGCTCCCTCTCAATGATGTGTTAGGGACACATCTCTTTTGAGCCTCAGAGTGACTCTCTAGCATGGCTCATGAAAATTCCATGTTTCTCCTCCTTCTTCTAGGTCAGGAAGTTATTTTGATCTTTCAGTTTGGATTTCTGAATATTTTGAATGTTATTTTGTTGGTGGTGTGTTGGGCCCAAAATGTGTTCAATGAAAAAAATCAGGAAACAGAGATGTGGTTTCCTCCCAGTCAGATTCCAAGGAGAAGGCTGAATGGATGCTAGTACTCTCCAAAACCCCTACATTCTGGAGGGTTATAGTAAATAACCGGGACCTTCAGTGAGTGATATAAGGAAAGAGAGATGGTCTTCAGCTGTGTCCCACTAAATACCTTCTGATCTGCAGTATCTATCCCTCTTCTGTCCACTTCCAATCTAGCTTTCAAGGTCAAGTTGTTCTGTTTGTTTATTTTTATTTTTTAGATTAATCTTTATTGTTGAGATTATTATAGATGTCCCTCTTCTCCCTACCCCCCACCAATAGCTCCCCTCCACCTGGTTGCCACCCCACCCCAGGCTCTCACCACCCTATTGTCTGTGTCTATAGGTAACACATACATGCATATAAGATCTTTGTCTAATTTCTCCCCACACCTCCACACCCCTTTCCCTCTGAGAATCATCAGTCTAATCCATGCCCTTGATTCTATTCCATTCACCAGTTTATTCTGTTCATCAGATTTTTTTGCCCTTGAG
>NW_006289718.1:1281227-1316643 GCF_000327345.1 Myotis davidii
TCTTTGTCTTTTGCCCTTGGCATTTTAATTATGATGTGTCTTGGTGTGGTCCTCTTTGGGCTTCTCTTGTTTGGGGATCTCTGCGCTTCTTGGACTTGTCTCTTTCTTTCACCAGGAGGGGGAAGTTTTCTGTCATTATCTCTTCAAATAGGTTTTCAGTATCTTGCTCTCTCTCTTCTTCTGGCACCCCCATAGTTCGGATGTTGGTACACTTAAAGTTGTCCCAGAGGTTCCTTACACTATCTTCATATTGTTGTATTCTTTTTTATTTTTGCTCTTCTGGTTGGGTGTCTTTTGCTTCCTCATATTTCAAATCATTAATTTAATTCTTGGGACCCTCTAGTCTACTATTGAATCCCTATATATTATTCTTTATTTCAGTCATATTTCAGTGCTTAATTTCTGACTGCCCCCCCCCCTTTTTTTTGCATTCTCACTAAGATCCTTGAAGGTCTCACAAAGTTCCTCTGAGGTTTCTAGAAGATTCTTGAGTAACATTATAACTGTGGTTTTGAACTCTATATCCAGTAGTTTTCTTTCTTTCATTTCTTTCATTTGTGACATGTTTCTTTGTCTTTACATTTTGGCTGCTTCCCTGTGTTTGTTTCTATGTATTAGGTAACTGCTAAGTCTCCTTGAGTTGATAGAGTGGCCTTGTGTAGTAGATGTTCTATAGGGCCCAGTGGCTCAGCCTCCCCAATCACCTGAGGTGAGCACTCTTTGTGAACCCCTTTGTGGGCTGTGTGCACAGTTTTGTTGTAGTTGAGCCTTGATTGCTGTTGGAGTCACTGGAAGAATTGACCTCCAGGCCAATTGGCTGGGGGACCAGCTGCTACTACAGTGAGAGAGCTGCTGTGCAGGAGACATCCTTATGGGATAGGACTTGCTTCAGTGGGGCTTTTGTGCTCACTGATTCTGCCCCTTGAGTGTGTTGCTTATGGATTTGAAGAGTTGTAAACTGGTACAGTCTCACACTGACCACTTGATACACTGGCTCTTGGGTCTCTAGGGAAGTGCAAAGTCAGACACTGCCTGGGGCCATCCAACAGGAGCCACAGAGAGATTTGTAGATTCCTTCTCTTTGTATCCAGTTTGAAAGTGCCCAGATGAAGCCCAGCTGTGAAGCAAGGCAGGCTGATGCTGGTGCCTTTTATTAATATGTTTGGGGCTCCCTGACCCAGCTGCAGCTTGTTTGACAGAGTTTTAGCCTGAGAAAGGATAGACCATTCATATGCAAAAGCCACTGAGCAAGCTTGGGTGGGATTGTAAATTAGATGAAGCAGTGTCTCAGGGAATCACCAGGGTGGAGCAAACAGAAATGGCTACCAATCAGCCCCCTGCACCGAGGAGGTCCCAGCATGGGAACAATGACCACTGTGAGCACTTTCATTTGAAAGAAAGCCTCCCTGAGTTCCTGCCCTGATCCCAGACAGTCCAGTTTCTCCCTGTATGTGTCTGGGTCCCCCAGAGCCTCACCCGGCACTGGCTTAGAGGAAGTGGGAGATTGTAAATTCAGTTTGTGGTGCTGGCCTTTTAAGAGGAGCAGCTGGGTGTCCCGCAGCCTGTGTGTCACTCAGCCCCAATCCTCACTGGTTTTTACAGTCTATAGATCTTACTGCCTGTAGGGACTTCATTCCCCAGCTCTGAAACCCTGGGCTGGGGGTCTGGTGTTGGGCTGGGATCCCTTGCTACTCTGGGCAGCCTCTGCAGAGACAATCTCCCTCCTGATTAAAAAAGCGTCATACCTGGGTGTCAGACCAGCCCATTCTGTGCCTCCACACCTTTACCAGTCTCAGTGTGCTTTCTTCTTTATCTTTCTTGTTGTAGTACTTCCACACAGCCAGCTTTCTGGAGGTTCTGGATGATAGTTGTTCTGTATTTTAGTTGTAATTTTGATGTGGAAGGCAGCAAGTACAGGCGGTTACCTATGCCGCCATCTTGGTTCTTTGTTTATTTTTATGCTAATACTGAATTGAGCCTTTACCACATACCAGATGCTGCTTCACATTCGTTCTCTGACTCAATCCTACAAGGCAGGTGCTATTATTATTTTCATTTTACAGGTGAGAAAACAGAAGCTTAGGAAGAACAAATAATAGTTGATGTGAAGCCAGATTGCAAAGCAGGGCATGTTGCTCCAGAACCCCTTTTCTTGCTCATTAAGCTACGTGGCCTTTCAGTTAAAAATCCAAATCTCCCTAAAGCCTCTCCTAGTGATCTGCCCACAATGCAGCCTCTGTCCTCTGGATTTTCTTTCAAGTTGCTGTCTGCAGTGCATATCTGGAAACTTCCCAACTTCAAATAAGCATTATGTACACTTGACAGTTTTTCTTGTTATTTTAATTACCTTTTAACTCTTGTGCTGTGTGACTTTTCTTCTCAAATACATTTTAAATTATGGTAAAGTGTAGGCTGTGTCTTCAGTATTTGTATACTTGCCATAGACCTCCAAATTGCATGCAGACCTGGGGGCACACAGAGGAGATGGCAGGCCTACCTTATTATCATTAGCAGCTGGCCACTTGCCACAGTGAAATCAGTTAGTCTTATTGAAGCTGAACTCAGAAGCAGACTGGCTCCATCAGTCCTTCTCTTCACGCGGGAGTGTATAAATGGGTGCTCTGAAACCTCACAGTTCTACTCGGAAATTTGGAGCTTAGAGTTATGAGGGTTACCCACTTCTTAGAAATAGCTGGAACACTGGACAGATTTTGAAGGCTAGAGGTGTTTTTCTGACTTGAATGTTGTGGCATTTCAGTGAGCCCCCTCCCTGCCACGGTAAGTGGGGGCCTGAGAAGTGGGTAGGCAGCCAGTGTTCAAGTGTCTAAGTCTTCTTTTCTGGAGATTACACAGAAAATGCAAGCAAGACTTGCAAAGTGGTTTCTGTGTTCTTGGAGTTGTCATTTTTGTCACTTTATTTGGCTGTGAAGCTGATTTTCACACAGGCCTGGTGGTTGTTAAAGTAAACACAAGGATAGTATTAATATCCCCTGCATGTATTTAGGTAAAACTGACATTTAGTTGAAGTCAAGAAGTGTTTTGCTTACTCATAGTTCTTGGAAACTGTACACATACTGATTTAATACTTATGTTCCACACATATACTTCCTGCCTAACAGTATCTTCTCCTCAAGTTTTACAAAATTTTACAAATTTAAGCTTCCAAAATATGCTTAAAATACCAAGTGAGTATTTTGCAGCCACTATACTTTGAGAATCTGCCAGGCCTACTCATTGCATGATTCTGAAATATTTTGCTTTGAAGCTTTGGGAATTTGGGAATTCATTCATTCTTTGGATGTACACTTAGACCATTGACTGCTGTTAACTAGACATGTATTTCTTCTCATTAGTCACTCCCATTTTGCAACAGTCCTCATTGGACTCTTGAATTGACCTCAGCTCATTCTCAGCTTCAGCATGTGTTAGGAATGAGGTGGGGCCTCAGCCAACATGATATTCAGCAGTAGTTACTCTAGCTTAGGGAAGGCTCACCCCACCCTGGGACGGTGGTTAGCGTTCAGACCACTTTGGTGGCCCCCAAGTTTGACATCATCATCTGTGACTAACTGCATTTTATTCTATTCCACACTGATGAGCTAATGCCAGTTTTTGGTCTACTCTTTCTGTATCACCCCCAGTTTCCTCTAGGTGACTAGTGTACATGAAATATTTGGTTCAAAAGTGTGTGAACCTAGTCCTTTACTTCAAGGAGTGCACAATCTATTTGGGAGAGAACAAAGTCACAATAATGTCAATTAACTGAAAATGTAATGTAAAGTAGAACTGCCAAAAATTGTGCCATAATTACCAAATGAATGGTGATTATAGGAATTAATGAATGGGAGATTACCATGGTCTGAGGTATCAGAATTTTGCTAAGCAGCAGGAGGAAGTGAGCTAGCATTTATGGAGCACCTGCTGTAAGTCAAGCTCCAGGCTATTTTAACACATTTAGTCTTCAAATAGGATCCAAATTATTTCATTTTTATAAAATCCATTTGTATTTTTATTGGGATTACACGAAGGAGTGCTTTCCAAATTATAATATTCAGCCCACACTTCTAAAACTATTGTACATCTTTCCATTATTCAATGTTTACGTCATGTGGTGAAGTATTTTGCTCTCCTTTACCTATATGTGTCACATTTCTCATCAAGTGTTTCTAGGTACTTCATATGTTTGTGACTATTGTGTATGGATTTTTTCCTACTATGTGGTCTAAATGGATATTGTTGGTATATACCTGACCACT
Source organism: Myotis davidii (assembly GCF_000327345.1). Lineage (NCBI taxonomy): Eukaryota > Metazoa > Chordata > Mammalia > Chiroptera > Vespertilionidae > Myotis > Myotis davidii. The sequence goes on from NW_006289718.1 coordinate 1,285,484, forward strand.
ATCCTGAACCCTCTTCTTGATTCTAAGAGGGCAGGTCTTGAGGGTATGTTTTGATTGTCTTGAATTTTCTATGCTTAATGAAAGGCCATCTGAAAATAACAAATTTATAGTTCTCATCTATAGTTACCCCTCTCATTTCTATGACTATTGCATTGCCTAGATCTTTCAGAACAATAAAATTTTACATTATTCTCTTATTTCTAATTTTACTAGGAATTTCTCTAATTTAGTGATTTGGAATGTTTGGTGTATATTAGAATCACCTGGAGAAGACACGCAGGCCTGTGTATTGAATTATAGAGGAGAAAAATCCCTATAAGTCAATTCTGAAGTACATAAATTGTGCTACGATCACTGCTATTATTATTATTACCATCAGCACCATAGAGTTAGGTATACAAATGTTAGTATCACACTTATGACTAAGTTCTAAGTACTGTACTAAGCACTTAATATGCCTCACTTTAATTATGCTCACCAACCCTATAGGTGAGAAATTATTATGCCCATTTTATAGACAGAATCAAGACAGAAAGATTAAATAATTTACCAAACATCTCACAGGCAGAAAATGATATAGTTAGGTCAGAATGACTTTTGAACATGTTACTCATAACCAACATTCTACATGGCTAGTTTGATGATCAGTGATCTTACAAAGAATTCTTCTATTCCAAGTTTTATGAAATATATATTTTATATTTTATCTACTGCTTGCTCAGTACTCATTGAGATGGTTTTTCTCCTTTGCCCTGTTGATGTTATTCATTATAGTTATAGTTTCCTAATATCATATCACTTTTTCATTCTTTGGATATTTTATCAAATTGTAGAGGATAATTCTTTTGGATGCTATTGAATTTAATTGGCTAATATTTTATTTAATATTTTTCTGCCTACATTGATTAGTGCTATTGATCTATATGTGGTGAGAGTGTACGCATGTTTATTTATCAAATTTGGGTTTCAGGGTAATGCTTCCTTTATTTAAACAATACAAAACTGTGTAGCTTCGGTGCTTTTCCTGTGCTCTGAAATAAATTATGTGTCAGCAGAATAATGTGATGGAGTTTCTTCAACATTTGAAGGAATTCACAGATAAAGCCTTATGGCCTCTTGACAAAGTGTGTACATAATCCTTTAATAACTTATAAAATTTCTTCCATGATGATTGATCCATGGAAACTATTCGTTACAGGTGAAAAGTGTGTCATTGTTATTTTCTGCAATCTGATCATTATTGAAAACTTAGAAAGTTTGAAAAGTAGAGAGAAGCAGAAAAATAATCACCAGATTTCCACACCCAAGATCCACTGTATTACCTACCATTAATAGATTTCCTTTCACTTTTTTTTCAAACTCCCAATTTTTGAATTTATACTGCACACACAATTTTGTAGCTTGCTCTTCTCAATTAAGGTGACAGCATAAGCATTTTATTTTTATTGCAAAGACTGTCTTAAATTACTGAATGATATCCCCCCACTTTCAAGGTATTCTATTGGATTTAAGTTCTGCACTCCTGTTTAATGGTTGCATAAAGGAACAAAAGAAAAATAATATACAAATAAATTATCACTGAAAACCATCCTTCTCTGCGGTGTTCCCTGACAGTGGGTGCAGAGAGCCGAAGGAGATTCTGTGCCCTCCAATTTAACTCCCTCCTATTTTAATACTAAATATTCCATTTATTGATAAGTGTATCATTCTGTACCAGGAAACACAAATGATCAGAGTGGTGAATGACTCCATTGGCATAGGGGACTGAGGCAAGAGGAGTTCTGGAAGAGGGGACAGCATTAATGTATTTGAAAGGATGAAGAGAAATTTCTAGGAGAGCGGCAAATAGAAAAATCAAAGACATGCCAGTAAGAAACAAAGAGGTGTATTGGGAGAACAATATGCAGTGCAAGAAACACCAAGAGTGAAGGACAGGTGGTAGAAAGGAGGCCCAGAGAAGTGGATGCAGTTTAGATCAGGGAACAGCAACTCTCAGTAGGAAGTGATCGGGAAGCCAGGGTGATCGGAGCACCTAACTTAGCTGTGTCTATCAGTATCATCCCAGCCTTCAGGGGCTGTCAGACTACCAAGTTCTAAAAAACATTTTAAAGTAGATGCTGTCTTAATGCTCATTTCCTCAAATTTTGATTTAGTAAATAATTATTTTCTACTTAGCAATAATTGGTTGGCGTCCTAGTTTATGGTCTCACAGAAGCAGACCCTAAGGCAAGAATTGGGAACATGTAATTTATTTGTGAAGTGATCCCAGGAAGCACCAGTAGGAGAGTGGGATGGGGATAAAGGGAAAAGAAGGCAACGAGTACCATTACTGTTGTGAGCCTCTGGAGCTTCATCCCGCCTGGGAACCCTGGGGCTATAAACCCAGAGGTCTTTTAAAATGTACAGATGTAGAGTGGGTAGATCTCCCTCTAAGGCATCTGAATAAGAATTCTTATGGATGGGACTGAAGAATTTATAGAATTTTCCCAGGACGTTCTTGCAGGGCGAGTCCAGCTCTGGCCCATGGATTGGATTCTGGGACTGTTGCTCTATACAGCATCCTTCATTAAACTCTAGGCAGCTGTCACAGCCATCTCAAGAGTTCCCCTCTCAAGGGAACACTTCCTATTCCTTGAAAATCCCTAAATACATGGTTTTGATTTCTTCAACATTCTGCCCCTTCTTCTGAATATAGTTGTTATCTATTTTACATTAAAATGTGCCACCAAGAACTGAATATATTGTGATCTGAGAGTATAGAGCACAGCAAAATTATCCTCTCTCACCTTTTCACACTAATTTAATTGATGCAGCCTCAGGTCACATTAACACTTTTTGAGGCCAATTAAACTAGGGATTCATGATGAACTCACCATTGGCGACAGCCTCTAAATCTCCCTCTTTGCCTTGGAATTTGGACTTTTATTTTAAATTGTTTTTGATGCAAGGACATTATTTTATTGTTTTCCCTTTTCTTCAGCAATTTTGTAATCCTAATTTCAACACATATCATAAGACTGACATTAAAGAGATGGAGTTAACAGGATCTGATGATGATTTACACATTGGCCTGCGATTAAGATGCAGTGTCAAGGGTTCTACCTTGAGAAGCTACAGGAAGCTTCTATTTATTAAGGATTATAGGAGGTGAAGCAGTTGGAGGGCCGAGTAGAGGTGAAAAATTTAGCTTTAGCCATGTCGAGTTTGTGGTGCATCAGGGAGAGATGCCTACTAGATAGATATGGAACTCAGAAAGCATGCTAGACTCAAACTTGGGGCCTGCAGGTTCCTAGGTGGTAGTTAAAGGTACAGCTATTTCTACTAACTTATTACAGATTATACCCATCTGTTTTAGTTATATGACAGTCATTGAAAAAAATATAGGACTGCAATATGGCTCTAAAAATCTACCTCCAGGTTGCCACTGATGATCCAAAACACATTTCTATATTAAACCCATTCGAATAGCATAGTAAATCTATCACATTTCTAAATGAAATTCAAATATGTTATTTCTATCTCATTCCCCTGATGTCCCAGATTAATAACCAGGTAAAAGGAGTGAGGTCTGACTTCAGGAACAAACCATTAGCAAATTATGTTTCTATTTACAATTCCTGTCACAAAGTTATTTGTTCATCTTTTAAGTAATGCGTTTTGGCTTGAACAAAAGTCTTTGCACATGAATTGCATTCCAAGTTTTTGTAAATTGTTTAAAGATATTTGGCGAAGCAAACATAACTTCGATTAATGATGAGCACTCTTTCTTCAGGAAGAAACTTTTAGGAATAAAAACAACGAATCCTGGTCAGTGTGGCAAACTGGTTATAGCATCATCCCATGGAGGGTTCGATTCCAGTTCAAGGCCACATACATAGGTTGCAGGTTTGATCCCCACCCTGGTGCTTTCAGGAGGCAACCAATGGATGTTTCTCTCTTTCTCTATCATTATCCTCCCACCACCCCCGTCCCCTCCCTCCTCTCCTCCCTCCTCCTCTCCCTCCATCTCTAAAATCAATGAAAAAATACCCTCAGGTGAGGAGTAACAAGAAACAACAACAACAATGAATTAATTTAGGAAATAAAATAAGTCAAAACAACTGTAACAAAGGTATAACTTTTCCTTTCTTAGCAGTCAGGTCTGGAGTTGTGATATGGTTAAAACAAGATAAAGCGTTTTGGGGTTTCAGTGGGTTTAAATTCCCCTTTGACCTGACTTCAAACCGAGCAGAGTGCCAGAATGGGGTTCTCCATATTTTCAGTGTATGTGATCACTTCCTTGTTATAAATTGTTTTTAAATTATTCCCTTTGCTCCTGTTTACCTCATTATTATTTGAGCATAAATCTTACCCTCAAATAATTTATGTGTAAAGGAATCTGATAGAGGAACAGAACAGACTCACCAAGTGTCCCCTGCTCATTACAAGTGAATAAATAAATAGAAATACCAAACAATCATTCTCATCAGAAGAATGTGGTGGGGCTTCTCCTAGACAGCTCTAATAATTACTGAGGGATTAGGGGAATCTAACCACTGTGAAACTTGGCAGAGGCATATCAAAGTCAGCACAAATATCTGGGATTCAGCCTTGGTGACATTATTTTCGCCATAATAAGCCTCTTCATGATTAATCAGAGATTTTACACTGCTGGGAGCCCAGTTCTCTGTGGAGATAGTGTGGAGCTAGGGGTTGGGTGTATTCCATTGGGGGTGTTTTAGTAGGGCACTATTTTGTTATGACACAATTCAGGGAATCATTGTAATCTTTACCTCAGATTATTTGCTAATGCATGCTCATCCCAAGTTAATAAGCAGAAGAATGAATCTCATTGGCCCACATGGGCATATGCACACACCTATGGTCTCACTAGCATAGCACACCAACCAGCTGAGTATTCCCACCACTAATAGCCTTCTTCCTCTTCTATCAAATCTAATACTCAAATGCCAATGCCGTGTCTTATTCCCACATGTAGGTTGCTAACTCACTGTCTCTGGAACTAGGAAGGGTACTAGCTCCTGACTCTTCCTTGGCATTCAGAGGCTCATACTAGATAGTGAGGGTAGAGGATGCTGAATTTCATCCTAGCCTAAATACAAATGAATCCCACTTGAAGTTTAACCACACTGTGCTAGATCCTGTGCCCTTCTCGCAGAACCCCCTTCAGGATTAAAGGACTCCCCCAGCCCCCAGATGCTAGGAGTGCTCAGAGGCGGCAACTCTCAGCTATTACTCCTTTTTGGGGACTGCCTTGGCTAAAGAAAATTGCCTTGCCATGGGAAGCCCACATTCAATTCAATGACTGATCAACTTAAGGGCATAAAGACCCAGCCTTCTGCCCCAACTCAGGACAACTCTGGAGGACCATCCCAGCTCCAGAGCTCCCCTTTGGGTCCCCTGGAGCTTTCATGACAGCTAGCATCTCCCTCTGCCCAATCTGGTTCCTTCCCCTCAATTGCACAGTTGCTGTTCCCAGGAGTTTTCCCTGATGAAAGCTCTACATGTTAATCTCCCTCTCTCCCCTAGGGACCCACACAACTCTCGTGTGTGTAAATTAGCTTTCTTTTATGTAGTTTTATTGGTTATACCCCAGCTCAATCCAAAAGAGATTTAATTCAGGTCAAGACAAAGACTGAATAAGCAAAATCCAGTGGCTATTGGTGCCACTTTGGGGACTGGGCTTTGGCTGATATACATATGGTGGATCATCAGAATGATCAAGGGAGATGAGGAAGGCTTTTAACATAAAGGTTCCAAGGCCTCTTCCTTAATAGGGCTCTCCAGTAGTAAGGCCTGGGGATCTGTATCTTTTCAAGGCCTCCTGGCATTCTGAAGTGCAGTCCTGTTTCGGAATCACGGCTCTAGGTCATCCTGGCTGGCATGCTGACTTACTATGGAGAACTCAAGGTACCAAGTCCTCAAATTGGCTCTTCCGTTGCCCTGACAGAAATGTGACAGTTATTAATAAGCTCAAAATGGATCACTTGTGTTTTCCTCTTGGCTCCAGGATAAATGTACCTCTGGGAAAGTTTCCAGAGCATTTTTAGGTCTGCCCTCTAACAGATATTCAGGTGTAGCCAACAATTGATATGTGCTCCAGACCTAGGAGCTCTGGTATCCAGCTTGATTCTGGGCTGTGCTTAGAGGAAGGACACATTCTTGGGCCACTAAGGAGGCTGGAAACTCAAATTGGTGGGCCCTGATTTACCAGCCAACATGTTCAATGAGCCAAAAGACATGACATGCACAAGCTCTTGGGAACTTTTTACAGCCTTGGGAGGCATTCTCAAGCTTTGCCAACATGAAGCTGCCCCTTGAAGTCCCCTGGAGAGGAAGCTTGGGCATTGTGTTAGGTCTTAAGAGAATGCTTCATCCCCTGACAAAGACATGTCTTTTTGGTGGAGACCAGTCAATGCTAAGTTAGGTTAAATGCTCACCCTGGTGTTTTGGGGAAATCTTTGATGGTTGTAGATGTCTTTCAGGGTTTACCCAGGACTCTTCCTCACCATGAGTGCAGCACCATCATTCAATACTAATGCACCACTATCACCACTACACCGACCCTCACTTCTTAGTCTGGTGCTCAGTTGCTTAAGCTTTGTATTTGGAAGACATTAAAATCAATTATTTCCTAAGGAGAATGAAGACTTTGGGGATAAATATCTAATGGAGGAATTTTAGTTATGGTGGCAGGACACAGGGAGAATATTTCTAGTTTATCTTCGAGTCATATGGGAAAAGATACTGCCTCCTATATCTAACTCTGCAGCTGTCCCAAGGAGGCCAGGAGAGTGTACAGGAGAATGACTTGTGGCAGCCAAGAGAATTCACCTAATAGGTCTCCAGTACAGGGGTGCAGTTGAGCAAGGGCCTAATTACTGTGTTTTGAAGTCCATCTCTGAGTTTGCATTGAGGCATACCTTCCATGGGGACTCTCAGCAATAGGGACTAAGGGTGATAGTCATATGGAGGCAGGCACTTCTGGGAGACATGAAGCTCCTATGAAAACCAACTTTGGTTTGAGGACTCCCCAGCAGCCTTGCAGAATCTCCCTTTGATGGCATGTAGGTCAAGGATACTTCCACCCAATCTCTCTCTTGCTCCCTTTTTACTGAGGGATCAGACTGCCAGGACCTTCCAGATCTTTCAGCTTTACCCCATTTTCTCTCACAGGCACTTCTGCTAATAAAATCCTTGTGCATTTAATCCTTCTTGGCTTCTGCTTTTCCAAAACCTAGATTAACGAACTAGTCATCTGTCTTAGCTGCCAATATTTGACTATTTATTAATTAGCTCCTTCCACTACCACCATCCCCCATCTCAGAAGAGTTTAAAACAGTCCTTTTCATTAGGACAAAGGGTTGTACACGCAGGGAGCCTCAGAGAGACCTTAGGGTAAGAAATAGCAACCACCAAATTAAAAAGAGCATTCCTATCTATCATCAATTTAATCTTTCTTACTCTACTCCATCAGATAGGAGAAAAGGGAAGAACAGCTAGTGTTTATTGAGCACTTACCACATGCCATGCATTTGCCTCCTAATTTTCATAAAAGGAATGAATGTCAACCCAGGTGAACAGATGAGGAATCTGAGACATGGATAGGCAGTGTAATTAATCCAAGATCACACCACTAGCAGGAGATGAGCCAGTAATCAAACAGCATAATAGGATTTCAAAATCTGTGCAGTGCCTACTATTTGGGAGTAAAATAAGGATATCTATTCCAGCCTTTTGACTATAAGATGGAGAAACGGAATTAGTTGCCTTAGCAGCTAGGCATATACTAAGGACATTTCTTAGTTGATAAGTCAAGGGTGATCTCTTCGTGTTTTCCTAAGTGTCTCTGTAGCAAACACTTGTGAAAATGGATTCTGATAGCTTCTAAACAAGAGCAGATGCTCCAGGCTTCTTGTTGAGCAATTGCCAAGACTGATGACTAAGCCTGGGTGAGCAAGAAGGAAGATAAGGGCTACCTTGTCAACATAGAAAATCCAAGAAAAAGAAACAAGCACTACAACCTTTCTCTGGAAGGCAAAGCATAGCTGCATCCTCATGAATCATCAGAACATCCTCTAAGGTCTCCTCACCCCACCTTTCCTGCCTGTTTGTGAGTCACTTTTCTCTCATGCTTGCCCAGATACTAATTTGAATTTGCTTCAACAAGTATGAGGTAGGGAGAATTTGGGAAGAGTTATACAATCTTAATTGTCCTGGGTCCTATTCCACTATGGGATGGCTCTGCCTCCCTCATTCAGCTTATTAGAAAGTTCAGTTCCTAGGAAAACTGGCTTCCAGAGATTTGGGGGAAGTTTAAGTCTACTTGTCCACATGAATCTAATTTAATAGGTGGTCAAGGTTTTTAGGAATGACTTCTACCCTCTTTTTAGAGTGAAAAGGTAAAACAAAGTGTTCTACTTTTGCTATCACTTGAAAAGAACTTGGAACCAGAAGAAAATTATGCTAATGCCTTTTACATCCTGGAGGCCTTTCAGCTCCCAGCACATCACATCATATTACTCTAATCCAGGGGTGGGCAAACTTTTTGACTTGAGGGCCACAATGGGTTCTTAAACTGGACTAGAGGGCCGGAACAAAAGCATGGATGGAGTGTTTGTGTGAACTAATATAAATTCAAAGTAAACATCATTACATAAAAGGGTACGCTCTTTTTTTTTTTTAGTTTTATTCATTTCAAACGGCCGGATCCGGCCCGCAGGCCGTAGTTTGCCCAGATGGAGTGTTTGTGTGAACTAATATAAATTCAAAGTAAACATCATTACATAAAAGGGCATGGTCTTTTTTTCAATAGTTTTATTCATTTCAAACGGGCCGGATCCAGCCCGTGGGCCATAGTTTGCCCACGGCTGCTCTAGTCTCTAGAGCAGGGATCAACATACTTGGAATCATCCAAAGTTAAATTGAGCTCAAAGCCTCAATTTTATGTCCTTACTTATATGTATATTTACAAATTACATGAATATGCTAGTATAATTTGCTAATATTTCAAGGCACACTATACATGTAATAGCATCAAGGTTTATACTTCATGAGAGTAGATATAAATCTATATTCAGATAGTCTTATCATTTGTGATATTTCTAACTGACCTCTTATTTGATTTAATTAGATCATCATTGCTTATCCTATATAATAAATGGATAATATGCAAATTGACCCTAAAGTTGGAAAGACCAGGAATGACTGATTACTATGACACACACTGACCACCAGGGGGAAGATGCTCAGTGCAAAGAACTTCCCCCTGGTGGTCAGTGTGCTCCCACTGTGGGAGCTCTGTTCAACCACAAGCCTGATGGTTGCAAGTGCAGTGGCAGTGGTGGGAGCCTCTCCCACCTCCTTGGTGGCAGCACTAAGGATGTCCGATTGTGGTGTAGCCATCAGTCAAACATTCCCCCAGGACTCCCAGGCTGCAAGAGGGATGTCTGACTGTCAGCTTAGGTCCGATCCCCCAGGGGAGCAGGCCTAAGCCATCAGGTGGAATACTCCGAGGGGTCCCGGGCTGCAAGGGGGCACAGGCTGGGCCCACAGACCCCCCAAGTGCACGACTTTTCATGCACTGGGCTTCTAGTGTATTATAAAAGGGTTTTCTCATTCTTTGAGTAAAGAAGTATAAACTCAGATATTTTCTTATTTTTATTTCTACTTCATTAATACATAATGTCTTCTGTGAGACAGTTGTTAATGGGTCTCTCTCTCTCTCTTTCTCTCTCTCTCTCTCTCTCCATGTTTTGTGAGCAAAGTCTCTGACTGCTTTCATTCTGGACTATGTTTTCAAGATGTTTGTATAGCAAACAGCCTTGCAGCATAAAAATAGTGGCTCCCTCTGGAGCAAAGAGCAGGTTTGTTACTGTCTAATATTATAAAGATAATGTCTTCCTTGGAGGGAAGTTTGGGCACTTGTGAGTAATCCCATTAAAATAGATTTGGGTTTCCTTCACTCAGGCTTTTTCAGCTGTGACATAAGCACAGTGCATGTGCAGCATCCACCTGGGCTGTCCATGATGGCCTGTGGGACTTGGGGGGGCCAGGTAGCCTGGACAAACATGAGGCTCATGCTGCTTATTATGCTATGAGTGATAAAGTCCTTTTTCTTGGATCCAGGAGTCTTGCATCTTCTGCCATCACTCATGAAATGTAGCAAACTATCTTGTTAGCTGGCAAGTAGGGTAAAACCTTAGATGTGCCACAATTTTGACAGTATCTTTAATACTTTATATATATATATTATTGATTTTTCGCAGAGAGGAAGGGAGAGGGATAGAGAGCCAGAAACATCGATGAGAGAGAAACATCGTTCAGTCCACAGGCCGATGCTCTATCCACTGAGCCAGACGGTCAGGGCAAATACTTTCTTTTCAGTAGAACAAGAATCTTTTAAAATCATTTGTCCATTTTATAAGTTAGTTTGGTTAGGACTAGATAATTTTGCCAAATTCACCTAAACTGTGAACACCCTAACTCATTTCGGCACATTGACATGGAGACCAGTGCAAGGGCCCACTGCCCACCTGTCCTTGTGCCTAGCCCACCCTTTCCTCAACACAGCTCACCTGCCACCCAGGTCCCATGGGCTTTGACACACACTGAGATAGTCTATGAGTCAATTAATATATTAAACGTTAAGCTAATTTCTTTCCTTTGTAGACAAAATACAGGTATCAAAAGAAATCTTAATGTCTTCTTCTCACACTCACAAAGGATGACCTTGGTACGCCCGTTTGGAGACCACTGCTTCTGAATGTGCCTTCATCATCATCCCATTAGTATTTAACCCCCCAATAATATTTATCAAACACTTAGGATGGACTAGTCACTGAGTTAAGCACTTCAAATGAAGTGTTTTATTTACTTCATATTTATTATGTCTGAGTATTACCATATCTGTTTTACATGTGGGGTCACCGTGGTATAGATTCATTAAGTAACTTTTCACAAAACTACTAGTAAGTGGGTGACAGCCTCTGTGGCCACTGCCTGTCTACTTCATAGACAGTGAGATTAAAGGCCAAGGTGACTGAGGGACTAGTCCCTACTCAGCACCAACTCCTATGATGGCAGAGTCTTTTTTGTTAGGATAACGTAGGATAAGCCCTGTAGTCTTTGCTAAATAACTTGCGGTTAGAAGCAAAACTTGACTAATTTTTATTTAGTAAATTCTATTTTCTTCTGAAATAATATTAGAGAAAACATTTAAATATGCTCTTTATTTCTGTATTTTGAATATGAAGATTGACACTTTGCTCTTTATGGATTTTTTTATTTTGGGGGAGAGAGGTTGGGCAGGTTTGGGATAAGAGAGAGACTTAGAATAATTTGGCGGGCTACCCTTTCCTTTTGCTTTGTAAACTAATCTATCACATTCAGGGTCATACTCAATGAGATCAAATACAGATATCAGTGGGAAAGAGCCAATCCACTTGTTCCACACCTAAGATATGATAAATTATCTTCCTCAACAGAGACTCCAGCAAGTCAGACACTCAGTCCGAGCATGTGAGCCCTGTCACACTTCAAGCCTGCTGGTCTTTAAAAAGATTGATTATCCTGACATCTCTGAGAAGACCACCATTGTGCCCCACCACTACTTTCTGCGTTCAAACAACAATATTTCAATTTAATAGAACACAAGGAAAGTTTTAAAAGCTGCCAGGCCATCTCCTGTCTGAAGTTTTAGAAGGAAAAATCATCCAAGCTTCCAGAAGCAGGCAGAGTGCTTATGTGTCTATCTGAGGAATGGGAAGACTAGGGGGAAGGCTGAAAGGAAGGGGAAAGGAGAAACATGAATTATATAAAAGAGGAATTAAAAACCCATGGCAGTTTTTTATATATACTGACTATAAAACACTGCTCATTGTATTCCCGGGCAATATGCTAGATGAAAATCTTTCTGGACATTACTAAATATCTATTTGTTGGATGCTGCAAAGGCATGTGGCAAAAAGGGTTCCTGTGGATGGATGCGGAAGACAGAAGGTGGGCAAAAGAGGCAGAGCATGGGGCTGGGCAGCAGCAACCCGATTTCGGGAACCATGTGAAGTCTTTCCTTCTTTCACGTCATTTGAAAGCCCTGTGATATTTCATTTACTGGCTGATCCTGTCTTTGCCATTGCCAAGGTGATTCTGGCTCATGATCATTTTCTGGCTCATGGCAGCATTATAAATGCAGAAACTATGGACATGTGCCTGCCTCCAGAGACTGTGTCTCAGTAGAAGATGGCTGTGTATTTCTGGACCTTTTGTAGAGGAGGTAGCAGAACACGAGAAAAAGTATCAGGATAAATAAACCAATTCACCTGTAATCTAGAGACATACAAGCCAATGATTTTTCTTGATGACTGATTAGGAAATTTTGAAATTAGTAGAGGAGTTAGAATTTTTGAAATATTTTTATTCTTTGAATGAAGTCTTTTTAAAAATCCCTAATGTATATTAAAATGTTTTCATCTTAAATTAGAGACAAGTGTAATGAGATCATAGGACTGGCATCTAGCCCAAGTTCCTCATTTTACATAAGAAGAAACTTAGGCTCGGAGACCTAAGGGACTTATCTGAGGTCACACAGCATGTCAGGGCCAAAACCAGGTCTGGAACCCAGGGGCCAAGATGAACTTTCAGTTCTCCTTTTAAAATGCAAAATTTCCTGAAAGGATCAGAAATAATTCTCTAATATCTCATTCCAAATGAGTTCTCCCCTTGGCAAGAGAAAGCTAGATAGCTGAAAATCTTTAAGTTCTGGAGACATAAAGGACACAGAACAGGTTGGTAAAAAATCTGAAAACAAACTGTTCTTTAATATCATTGTCCAGAAACATGCCACCCACAAAGTTATTTTCTCAAAATCTTGCTGTCATTATGTCTCTCTTCTGCTCAGAAATCCTCCACAGGATCTATCATCATCTACAGAATAAAAAGCAAATTCTTAACTGCACAAAAACCAACTCCAGCTTTCATATCCACTCCTTTCTAGAGGTACCAGCATTGTGCCCAGCACTTGGAAGACAAGTGTGTGTGTGTAGGAGGGGGGTGGGGGGCAGTGGTAATGTCCAAACAAGATCCCCTCCCTCATAGGGCTCACATTCAACTGGGGGGGGGTAATGACCAAGTAGAGAAACAAATGGACAAAATAATTAAATCGTAATTGACTTATAAGTAAGCAAGCAAAATGAAGTAACAAAGATTGGCTGGTGGTGGTGATGAAGGGAAGGGGGGAAGGAGTTCCTAACTACTTTACCTAGAAATGACATTAGAGCTGAGGTCTGAAGGCATTGATGAGCCAGCCCTATAGAGCGATAAGGAAAGAATTGGCTAGACAGAGTGAATTGTAGTTTTCCCAACTGGATAGCTAGATAGTGCTTACCTGCTTTCACTTCTTTGTTAATGCCATTTCCATTTTTGGAAATGCCTTCCCCCCACTTGCCTAGGCTGGCCAGTCCCATTTGAAGCAATATTGAAAGATGGTTACAAGTGTGGGTTCTGGGTTAGATGTAGGTGTGGTTCTCACTTCACCACCTATAAGCTGGTGGCATTGCAAATCAGTTTACCTCTATGAGTCTCAGTTTCCTCATCTTTAAGGTAGAAAAGATAACACAACCTATCTTAAGAGATTACTATGAAAATTAAGTGAAATATTTTATATAAGATATTTAACATAAAAAGTCAATAACTGTTGGTTCTAAAAGTCAATCAAAATTGGTTATCATCTACTTTTCAAGACCCAGCCCAAATTATCCTATATAATAAAAAGCTAATATGCAAATCGACTGAATAGCAGAATGACCAATTGCTATGACACACACTGAGCACCAAGGGGCAGATGCTTAATGCAGGAGCTGTCCCCTGGTGGTCAGTGCACTCCCACAGGGGGAGCGCCACCAGCCAGAAGCCCTGAGCCAGGCTCCCGGCTGGCAAGTGCAGCAGTGGTGATGGGAGCCTCTCCCACTTCTGCAGCAGCATTAGAAATGTCTGAGTGCCGGCTTAGACCCGCTCCCCCTGGGCTCCTGGACTACAAGAGGGCACAGGCTTGGCTGAGGGATGCCCCCTCCTGAGTGCACAAATTTCATGCACTGGGCCTATAGTTTATCTATACACTTTCTGGAAAACAGCAGCCCAAAGTAGTATTTATTTCATTGGACTTCTTATCTTTTTAGACCTGAATCACCCCTCCCCCCAACTCCTGTAATTTTTGTATCAACATTCTCTTGTTGTATATGTTGTGCATCTTTTTTGTTCCTCTCCCCTAATAGATTGTGCGCTCCTTCACTATAATCATGGTATATCCTCACATTGCTTTGCTCATAAGTTATACTACACATGTGTTCCAAGTGCAGAGAGGTGTGGTTAACTGAGGAAGAGGGAGAATGAAAGGCAATGCTTATTATAGTTATGTGAGTTAGGATAAATGGGTGTAGTTTTATTTTTACCCTCCTGATTGTGGTGGCCTAACTCTAAGACAGCCCCCCAATGGTCTGCTCCTGGTCTTCATACCCTTGTATAAGCCTCCCCACTTCAGTACAGGTCAGACTTCAATAGATTATGGCAAAGGTGATGTCGCTTCCATGATTAGGTTGTATAAGAGGGTGACTGCCATCTTCCTAGAAGACTCTCTCTTTGATGAAGCAAGAAAACACATTTTATTTTACTTTTCTTTATATGTTTTTATTGATTTCAGGGAGTAAGGGAGAGGGAGAGGGAGAGAAACATCAATGATGAGAGAGAATCATTGATCAGTTACCTTCTGCAAATCCCACACTGGGGAACAAGCCCACAATCTGGGCATATGCCCTGACTGGAAATAGAATTGTGACCTTCTGGTTCATAGGTCAAAGCTCAACCACTGAGCCACACCAGCCGGGCAGGAACACATTTTAGAGAAGCCTGTAGTGCAAGGAACTGTAGGTAGCTTCTGTCCAACAATCTGAAAAAGACTAAATTCTGCTAAGAAGCCAGTAAGAAAGCTTGTAAGAGGGTCCTTCCCCAATGCCTTCCGATGAGAGGCAGTCCTGGCTGACACCTTGATTGTGCCCATATTTCTGATTCACAGAAACTGTGAGGTAATAAATGTGTGTTGTTCTGAGTCCTTAGGGTAATCTGTAATCATTTTGCAGTAATTTATTATGTAGCAATAGATAACAAGTATGCATGTGGAGTAATCTTGGAAAGATAACTTCATCTCTCTGAACTGGAGTCTTCTCATTAAAGACCTGCTTTGGGGACTGGAGTGGGCACCTGCTCTACAGTAGCAAGCAAGTCAGGCAACATCCTGCCCCGTGGAGCCTCTGGTCCAGCTTCAGTCCTGGATATCACTTTCACCATGCTGGCTGCACAGGGAACTTAAGCAGTTTCAGGTTTTTCCATTAGAAGGTCAACCCTACTGCTAGGTAGAGAGACAAAGGCCAGAGGCATTCTGGGAGCTCTTAGGAAGGAAAATCAAATTATGCAGATGGGGGCCTTCCACATAAGCAGATGCATTTAGGCTTTTTAAAAAAATTACTGTGCTTTTAAAATAAAGGCAAATGTGGGACTCCTTCTGAGAAATGAGTATATGACATGAAAGGCATTCTGTAACCAAAGCACATTCCGTTTATCTCTAGCTCAGACTGGAAGCCTTCTGACTATTTCAAGAGAAACATGATTATAAGTATCATTTGAAGCAAGGAATAGTAGAATATTAACTATATAATGGAGTCAGTTCTGGGCTATAGGAAGGTGTCCCTATAAGAGGCCCCATTCCTTTAACCAGCCCCACACAGACGAGACCACTGTTGGAAAGGATGGCCCAACCTCTGCATTCCCAAGTCTCCTGTTGTTCACATCACTTCTGCCAGCTTTCCTCCCATAAGTAACCTTGTCTCCACCCCACTTCCCATAGATGCCACTTTTAGGTTTACCCATCAATTCTTAACCCCACCTCTTGCCTTCTTGATTAGTGCTCAGCAGCTTAAGTGAAGTCATTCTCTGGAAGGAGTCATAGCCCTTAAACACAAAACATGTTTATCCTTTTTGAGGGCAAAGTAAAGGCCTCAAAAATAAATGGCCTGTTGTCCTCTCCTGGGAAGAAGATGCAGGTACTTTCTTTCGTCTTTGAGATTACTTACCTCCATGGGCTCTCTTTACCCTTATAAACAATGGGCAGAATGTTGTCTTCCAAAGTGGGGCTCAATGACCTCACTCATAATCTTAGCTCAGCCTCTGATAGCTGTGTGGCCGATGGCGAATTATTTAACTTCTCTGGTCTCTGTGTTTTAAATGGGGACAATAATAGCTCCTACCTCATAGGCGTGGTATAAAGTGCTTAGGAAGGTGCCTGGCGCAGGGCAGGCACTCGGTAAATGTTAGCTATTGCTATTAATGTAGGAAAAGGAACGAATGGAAACAGTTTTTGTTTTCAGCTACATTGAGTGTGATCAGGACACAACGAGGAAACACTAGAAAAACAGACAATATTTGTTCTCATAACTTTTCCATTTTTTATTTGAATCCTCCCTTACCTCCGACTTTCCCCAGCTCCCCTCCTCTGTTCCCTTCTTGGCCAAGGCCCCACCTGGGACCACCTCCCCCAAGCCTCAGATTTGACTGTCCCACTTCCTTCTTCATCATATCTCTCCTTTCCTCTGTCCTTGTCCCTAGGGCTTTTGCTAGCATCTGATCAACTAATTTGTGCCAAAATGTTAATCACTCGTGGTTTAAATCAATTGTTCTCAGTTTTTTTTTTAATATCTCCACACCATGCACATGAAATCCATAATAAACCTCCATTTGTAACAATACCCTTCACCACCCCCGTGATTCTACCTAAGGTACGAAGGGGCATATAGTCCGCAGAAGCATCTTCCCCCACAGCAGGGTCTTACCCCCCAGCCCCTCATGACATTGAGAATCATGAGTGCTGCTTCCCAGATTTGTTTTTTGGCAGATACCTTCAATGATTTAACCCAAACAATATCTGATAATGAATATTTAAGGTTCTATAGCAGAGCTATATTTAAGGCCTGGAATGGGTTGTTGGGTAGGGATGGGGGTACATGGGAGAAGATGTATTTAATCACTTTTTCAATCGTACATGTAAACTATCCTCTCCATCCTTCTTTGAAGAATAAATAACTGGTTTCTTAGCCTCATTTCCCTCTAGCTTTTAAATTAAATGTTAGCCTAGCTCTTCAAGGTTATTCTCTACTAGCATCTTTAGAGCTGGCCTTGGGAAGAGGCAACATCTTTATTTAGAAGTAGCAATAATATGACAATTGGCCCTCTACTCATTTAAGGCAATGTATTCACCTTTTAATGAGGGATGCCTTCTTGCCACTGAGGACTCTGGTTGACCTAGAGGGCAAGGTTGGCTGGGAAAGACCAGATGGGCTTTCTGCTTATATTCCTTGAGCCAACCCAGGGCAGAGTGACTACCTACATCCTGGTATTGGTGTTCTGGTCCCAGCAGTCCTTGATGTACCCAAATCCCAGTCCTCAGTGGATGATGCTAAAATGAAAATTTTTCCAGGAGGAAATACAGTTCATGCTATAGAGCTCTGCTGTGGGAGGTGAATGAAAATTATCAGATCAGATCCAACTTCAAGTATTTAGTTCTGTCCATAAAACCATCTATATGATGTTTAATATTTTGCATCAAAACAAGGTCTTCTAATTTGATCTGGGTGATGGTTACATGGCTATTGCATTAAAATATTCTATAAATGGTGTCCTGTAAATGAATTGTGTGTATGTGTGTATAGAAGGATGGATTAACTGGAATAGTGGTTCTCAAGCATAAAATGAGGTTGCATCCCAGATCAATTAAATGAGACTCTCTCAGGCATTAGTATCTTTAAAGTTTCCAGTTGATTCCACTGTGCTGCCAGTTTGAGAACCAGAATGCTAGAAGAAAAAGATCTGTTGGGAAAAAACAAACAAGAAGGTTTCATTCCCAATGAAAGCTTATCTCTAAGATCCTTTTCAGCTCCAAGTTTCTATGATTAAATAAATATTTGTTGCTTTATAAAAGGAAAAATACATCTGCAAAACTTTCTCTCATACTTGACAGTTGCAAAAATATGAACAAACAGAAAACCTTTTGGTTCAGAAAACAGAGTCCCTAGACGGGAAACTTTGAGACTTGCCAAACACAAGTTCTGAGAATTTCCCAATTTTCCTATGGGCTGGCCCTGTCTAGTCTAATGCAAACATTTTTAGATGTACATTTGATTTGTCCACGGAAGATTCCCTGACATGAACAAGCAAAGACTAAAACCTACAGGCCAGGTGGAAACCAGATTTCCTGGCTAAGTGTTGATTTCTGTCTGTTGCATTAGCAGAGATGGAGGCCCTGGGATGCAATCTACGCTGCTGAGGCATCATTAATTTCAATTAGGTGGAAACTCTTCATAGTGGATTGCTCCATTGACAGTCATTTTGGGGTGTCTTGCTAGCATGCCCCCCTCCCCAGGATACTGCTAATGGACTTTTAGGTCCTTTTTATCTCAACAGAGGGTTTATCAAACCTCCTCACATCTGTAAGTACCTGTAGCTGTTCCCTCTTAACTCATTTTCTGTGCTGCATTGAAGAGTATTTGGAATCTCTGCAAGAACAAATAGACCTCTGAACTCCAATACACATGTAATCTGCCAAGGTCCAGCCCGCAACTCCAGACTGTCCCCAAGCACAGCTGAAACAACATCAGCAAGCATCAGTGTTTCCTGTAATCCATTTGCCAATGACAGTGCTCCAGATATGCCATGCTCTTACTTCAGCCCGCCTGGAATCTCTTTGCCTCCAGCAATGGGCACGGGGGCAAGGAGATTTTCAAGGTCTAGATTTGTCAAAGAAAAAGTGCAGTCACATCAGCTCCAGGATTCAGCACGACCCATTCTTTACCTATTTCTCTTTCTCTTCATTTCACCCAATGGATGAAGACCTTGTGTGTGATGGAAAGCACAATGGAAAGGTCTTATATGAACTAGCTGTGCATCCTTGGGCCTCAGCACACTCTAAATTTCTCTGAGTCTATTCTTATAAGCATCTGAGGTCAAGCAATCAAACAAAAATGGGGTGATTTCTTATTACCATAGGCACCCTCTGACTTAGCTCCCGC
The DNA here is from genome assembly GCF_000327345.1 of Myotis davidii. Classification (NCBI taxonomy): domain Eukaryota; kingdom Metazoa; phylum Chordata; class Mammalia; order Chiroptera; family Vespertilionidae; genus Myotis; species Myotis davidii. The sequence goes on from NW_006289718.1 coordinate 1,304,593, forward strand.
TTGACAGCAAGTCTGTGGCCCTAAACAAGCGTACACAGCTTTCCCAATACTGGACGGAGGTGACTCGACTTCATCCAGGGGCTGGGAAGACCAGGACTTGAAAGAGTACAATGCACACTTCCCACTTTCTGTGTAAACTCTCAGAAACCAGAAACATGGGGGATGCTTCTCCCTCTCGTAATTACTTGGGAAGGAATGTCATAGCCTCAAGCATAATTAACAGCATTTTAATTCATTTCTCTTTTTAGGCTTTTCACATACTTGCTATTACAAGAATGAGCACAGAATTCTGGTGTGATAACTTTTTTAAATGAGGCCAAAGATATTGAATTATAGCCATCCCCATGAGGAACCTTGCTGTCAGCTTAAACACAGGTTGGGGAAAGCATTGCATACCTGTGATGAAATGCGTGCAGGCCTTCTGTAGTCATATGTGCCCCAGATGACGTACCAACAGCATTCAGTTATGTTTCTCTGAGGTAGTGCCCGCTCATTATCTGGTCAGCAGGGAAAGATTCCACAAATTCAGCTCCTGCTGACAAGTTGCACAGTTAGCCACAAGGCCTTGATGGTGATCTGTGGGCTGGCCCTCCTCTGCCCCTCCGCTTTTTCACTAGGCAAGCACATCTCCCTACTGCCATGGCAGCCATACTCACCCTCTCCAGCCAGATTTTAATGAAGAGAAGAGGTTCCTGTATATTGGCTTGTGAAAGACACTGCATGCTATTCCGTAAAGTAGAATGTGACAATCTCCTTTCTTGAAATGTTTTCAATTCTCATGGATACCTTTCCTTCACTTTTAAAACATAAGAAGACACACACTGGTACACATTGACTTAACAGCAGCAACTAGTTCTGTCCATCGTTTAATTTCATGCTCCATGGTAATGAGGTATTTCAAACAGAAGCAGTGAAATGTAAAACTGACATTGGTTGAAATTTAGGGCATCCTGCTCTCCTATACATTATTCCTTGCTTCTGAAATATTCATAACCACTTAAAGATGATTTATAGATGTATATGTAGTATTGTATCCTGATAATAAGGGCTTTATATATTTTTCATAGTATAGATATGTTTGGTAGTAATTGGAGACCAAAATGCAGTAAATATTTGTGTTAATTATGTAATATAAATATACATGTTGTACACACACACACACACACAGACACACTGGTCAAAGCTCTACAATGAGAGATACCATGTCAAAAAGCAGTAAATTGTCAGGAATCTATGAATATAAATATTTTTTGGCAATAGCATATTATCAAGGCATTCTTAACTACATTTGGCATTTTTGGAGCAAGAAAAATGCTGGGTTTTCATTAAACTGCAGTGCAAAGGAAATGGAGAATTTGGATCCTATATGGGAATGTCCTTGAAATGAATAGATTGCATAGAAAAGCTGAAATCACGTAAAATTGACCCCTGCAAAAGAAATCTCAATTTATTATTAAGTGCCCAGAAATTAACAGAAAAATGTAGTAAATAATTAAGAGTATGTTTAGATGTCATGTATAACATTATTCATAATGAAAATGAAGTTCATAAAAGATTCATGGTTTCTTACTCATGTAGAATATCAAGTTCAAATAGAGTCAGAAACTCTATTTTTGTGATCTATCTCAATTGTGTACATTCTTACTTGATTGTAAAAAAATTACATATGATATTTAGTTATTTTACTGGTAGAAAATATCTTTTTTTTCAGTGCTGAATGCTAATGTTACTAGTATATAGCAACTGGAAATTATAAATGATTCTTATTATGAAACACCCAGGCAATATTTTTCCTGTTTTAAGTGCCAGGACATCACCCCAGGTACCTCACATAAGCTCGCCAATCTGTGCTAGTCTCAGAAAAGAAGAATGCATTTCTGGGAAATTCGCCATTGGAAATTCCAATGGTTGCTTATCCCCTTCTGAGGCTAATGGTGCCAGTTTGTAGTAAAATGGGGCTTCTTGGTTGGCCAGAGGATGTAGCTCTTTCTCTGTGCTGCTGCAAGATTGGGGATCAGCTTTGAGACACTCATTGTCCCAGAAAAATCCGTGTATTGTGAGCTTTCTCAAAGTTGGCATCCAAGAATATTGTCCATACTGCTTGTTTTCTGATTCCCAGGAAGATGGTGGTGACACTTTTGAAGTCAGTGTGTACTAACTCCCAATATGCTCCTATTGTAAAGAATTTGAGGTCTGGCTGGCTTGTGGGGAGACTTAGGGGAAGAATTTCTTAAGATAGAGCTAAAGAAGAAGGGTTGGCTACAGCTTTAAGTCATATTTTAACACCCCGTCACCCCTGCAGCCTTTCTTATCTCCCAACCCCAATGATAAGGTACATTAATTTTGGGTTATACTCTCCGTCTCTTTCTGTCCTCTTGGGCCCTGTGCTAGACGCCTGCTGCTGCAGCTGCTGGAAAGTGCGCCGTTAGGAAAGGATCCCCTTGATGCTGAGCCTGAACAGCATGCCAGGGTTGGCCAGAGACAAAACCCTCCCCATCTCAAAACAAGATGCCATTAAAACAACAGTTAGGCTGTTAGAAGTAGTAGTAGATCTGTAGACACCATCTTGAATCAAATTTTCTCCAGAACCCAAGACCTAATTTTCACTTAGAACTATAGCTTTTCTCCAAACCCTTCTGAATGCAAAATCCAAAGCCTCTCTGTCTAGAATTACTGAAGCAAAGTATGCTGGATGACAGAAGATGAGTGAAAGGGAGAAAGATTCTGGAGGAAGACAAAGATTTAGAAAGATCTGTGGAGTGAACAGTAAAAGAATGTGCTATAGACCAGCCTTCTCCACCTAAGCTAAGTGGCATCTACCCCCTAATTATAAAACCTAAGCTGCTCTGTGACTGCCAGTAACATTCTTCCTTCCTATGGCAATGTTTATCTCCTCTACCCCAGTTCTTTCTTCACTAAATTATAATACAAACTAGAGGCCTGGTGCATGAAATTTGTGCATGGAGGGGGTGGTCCCTCAGCCCGGCCTGCACCCTCTCCAATCAGGGACTCCTTGAACATCCCTCTCACAATCCGGGACCGCTGGCTCCTAACCGCTTACCTGCCTGCCTCCTGATTGCCCCTAACCATTCTGCCTGCCTGCATGAATGCCCCAAACTCCTCTGCCTGCCTGCTTGATTGCCCCTAACCCCTCTTCCTGCTGGCCTGATCGCCCCTAACCACCCTCCCCTGCCGGCCTGATCACCCCTAACTGCTCCCCTGCCAGCCTGATCACCACTAGCTGTCTCTGCTTTGGCCCCTCCCACCGTGGCTTTGTCTGGAAAGAGGATTGGATGACCAGAAGATGTCCGGTTGACCCTGTCTAATTAACATATTACCCTTTTATTAGTATATCATTGATAACTATTATCCATTTGTACCAGGCTACATATATATGTTTTCAATAATTCTTGCATGGACCATTCAAGGGAGGTCAAACTTTTCTCATTTAAAGGTAAGAAAACTGAGACCAAGAGAAGTTAATGAATTTACTAAGAGCACAGAGCTAATTTGGTGGCGTAGTTGGTTTCCAATCAAGTTGGTTTCCAATCTCGTCTGTCTGAACCCAGCCTGTTATCATAACTACTGTACATTACCCATGCCTGTCCGGTGGTTCAGAGAAAACCTTCTTTAGTCTTGCTTCCTCTCTCTATCTTGGGATCCCCCAATCCTGAGACCCAACTCCAGATCTTTCTTATGCCAGAGCCTTACCTTTTCCCACTATATTTGTACTGTTCAACACAGTAGTCACTAGCTACATGTGGCTATTGAGCACTTAAAATGTGACTATTCCAAATTGAGATGTGCTCTAAGTATAAAATACAGATTTTGAAGTCTTAGTATAAAGCAAAGAATGTAAAAGATCTCATTAATAATTTTATATTGATTTTGTATTAAAATGAACATATTTTTTATATGTTGGGTTAAATCAGATATATTATTAAAGTGAATATTAACTGTTTCTTTTTACCTTTTATAATGTGATCCCCAAACACTTAAAGTTAAATACATATGTGGTTTCCACTGTTTTTCGATTGGGCAGCACTGTACTAGAGCAAACAGTGTCTGTGTGGAAGGCGATAGCAGAAGCTGCTGCCACCCTCCTCCAAGGGCTTTACAAAGCCTATTACTCCACCCCCCTGAACCTGACCTCACCACCCTCAGTGGTCTCCCTACTCCTCTCATCTGTGGAACCACAGTGTCAAGTGTTGTCCTTCTGCCACATCCAGTCCTCTCTCTATTTTATAAACTTTATTCATGCCTGAGGAGACCAACACCAATTCTCTGACATAATTATGTAAACACTAGAAGCCCGATGCATGAAATTCATTTAAGAGTAGGCCTTCCTTCCCCCAGCTGCCGGCACCGGCACTGGCTTCCCTCTGGCACACAGGACCTGGGCTTCCCTCGAAGCACCGGCTTCATCCAGATGGTCGCCCAGGAGGACAGCCGGTCTAATTAGCATATTATGCTTTTATTATTATAGATAATCTGGTTCAGAACTTGGATTTAAGAGTCAAATTAGATCTGGGTTCAATTCCTGATAGATATGTGACCTTTAACAATTTTCTAACCTGTATAAGCCTCACTTATGTCTAAAATAAGGGCACTCCCGACCTTGAAGTGCTGTTGTTTGGAGGTTTCAATGGAACACAATGAAGTGCTTGTTATTGTATCTGCCCTTCAAAAATTGGTAGTTATATATTTTTCTGTGGTAAAATCAAAAGGAAAAAAATCCATTACAGTGGATACTGATCACACACACTATGCTTTTAAGGCCTCATTTAGAGTCTAGCAAAATGCTTAGTAATGATATTGGCCCTTATATTTTAGGACAGAATCATCTGCTATTGAAATTTTGCCACATGATCCCTTAAAGGTTCGTTTGAGGTAATTCAGAAAAGGGATGCATTCCTTATTTCTATTCCTGTCCTGTTTTCTCTTGTATTTCCTTATCTAATTTCTCCCTTCTGTCCTATTGAAGTCAGTGCTGAGAATCAGCATCCTACAAGAGCATTACAGCAAGGGAGTGTAGGAATTCCACAGCCAACTTCGTATAAATATTTGCAAGCACAAGAAAAGAAAAAGGTGATGAGAACACTGTGCAATCATAAAGGCATCAGAAATACTGCTACAGAACTGGTCCAGCCATTCAGCCGGCACAAGGTTCTCTCCCCAGCACCTAAGGCTGTCCTTCCTTAAGTCACCTTAAAAGTTTGGGTCTGACACAAACAACTTTGCTTCTCCTTACTATCTTAGTAAGCCCATTAACAGAGCATAATATGTGGTTTTAAAAATTCCTACCCGAGTGTGTGTGTGTGTGTGTGTGTGTAGAGAAAGAGATAGAGAGACAATCTGTTGGACCTCTTGAAATCACTATGTGTTGTTTGAACTTGTACTCTCCTTTCACCAGGTCTTCCTCAATCCTGTGAGCAGGAAGCCTGGTTATCTGTTCCCTTAGTTACTTCAGATGTCTTTCTCCAATCTTCTCAAAGGCGTTTACATTTTATGGAGTCCCAGTGACCAGAACTGCTTTGGGTGGTGGAACACAGTGTAGTACTTGACTTTCCTTGTCAAACATTAATTATGTGATGATATCTAGTATGTTGACCTCCTTTTGGGCCCTAGCATGCTCATCTCACAGCTCCTGTATACAATAATTTTTATGCCAATTTTACCTATATACAAATAATATAGATACCAATAACACAAACTTGGGTCCTATTGCTCTATAAGTATACTGAGGATCTTATATTTACACTAGGGGCCCAGTGCATGAATTCATGCACCTTGAAAGAAATTGTGGGCCGTGAGGCTGTTGTGGGCACAAAGGTGGGCCTCAACCCATCCTCTGTGCCCCTGCCCAGCCCCTCCCTCTGTGGCCCCTGTCCCCTTTCGCCTTCAGCCCTGCTCCCGCAGCAGCAGCTCCCACACGCTGAGGGCACCAGCCCTGTTTGCACTGCTCACAGCCTGGAGCAATTGGGGCCAGGGCCAGCAGTGAGTGCAAGCAGGGCCAGTGCTGTCAGTGGGTGTGAGCAGTAGTTGCTGCCCTGTTCATCCTTCAGGAAAAGGGGGAGGTGGAGAAGCCCTTAGGGGTGATCAGGGCTGGCAGCCGCTCACACCTGCTGATGGCCCCGAGCCATCAGGACTGGCACTGGCAGCAAGAGGGAATGCCTGGCGGGACCATGGTGCACAGGAGCAAAGAATTTTCAGTAACCACCAGAGGCTCACCCCAATGATAGCAACCAGCACCCTGCCTAGGTTTAGCACCCCCACTCACGTGCTCCACCATCCCACCATGGCCGATGCCCACCATGTTCCATGCTCTTCCGCCTGCTATGTACTACAATGTGGTCAGCACACATCATAGCAACTGGTTGTTGGTTGTTCCACCATTCGGTCTAATTGCATATTAGGGTTTTATATATATAGATAATCACTTTGTAGGATATTTCAAAATATCTGACTCAATTTAAAGTGTCATTGCTATCACCATTTTTTAATGGATGTTATTCCCTGATTACATTGTACTTACTTACCTTTAGGGGGGGTACAATAAAATAAAATGCCTTAATTTATGTATTATTAGGGTTTTAATTCCCTTGTACCACCTTCAATTAGCCCATTTTCTGTTCTTATATATTACAGATTTCTAAATTCTGATACATGTATATCATGATTGGAGATTTTGAAAATGTACTATAACTTTCTACTTCTGAGTTGTCATAGTGGTAAATGGATGTGCCAGTATGCCTTCTCCCAATTTCCTGTTAAAATACTCCAAAAATACATAAAAAGCTAGAAACTAGTGGCAGAATTATAAACTAAACTTGTCATGGTCAGAGGTTTACATTAACTGAATCACTGATGAATATGAATTGAGAAGCCCATTGGAGGACTACACATCACAACACTCACATCTGCCCTGAACCAGAGCAGGCCAGGTACTTTCAAAGAAGGCTGTATTCACACCCATTGTCTGAGCTCACTGTTCCACCCAGGAAAATAGGGAGGTGCAGCCCAATTAAATACTGACTTCCAGCATCCCCCTCTTCCCCACCCCTCTCAGCTATTTATCTACACAGTGTCACTCTAACTAAAAGTTTGCAATACACTACAAAGTAATAGCTCTCAGTTGTCTAAGGAAAAATATCACAGACTAGGAGTTACTAGAGAAAGAGATTTATGAGTGGTGGATGTTGTTTCAAACTATGTCTGATTCTCCTTGTCTCATCAAAAAAGAAAACATCAGATCAAGGATCACCAGAACATACCCACACTAGAAGATGCCTGTCCTTGGCAATTGAGCCAGGGCCCTGCACACCAAACTGAGCCAGGAAGCAGGAGCTGCAAAAACCCCGGGAGCAGAGATCTAAGGAGCTCTAAGTCCACCAGCATTTTCTTTCTATACTGATGAGTGAAGCAAGGAAGGAAGAGAGTGGAGGAGGCAAGGAGCAGGCAAGGGATAACGTATAACATGGGGATATAGATATAGGTATAGATATAGAGTCTAGACAGATGTAGACACTGATACCTACATAGATCTACATATATAACTGTGCTTATGAACCAACAGTGAAACATAAAGAAATATTATTGGAAGATTTGAAGGAAGATATTTTCTTTAAAAAGGATTTACTGAAATTAAAATCTTATACTTCATTTCTCTGGTTTTCTAAAAAAAAACACACAAAAAACAAAAAATACAGGAGGACATGATTTCTATGAGAGAAGAATAGGTTGTCATAGCAGCAAATGACTAAGATGAGAACAAATATGCCAAAAGGGTATGGTCAAAAAAAATGACTACAAAACAATCCAAATTTCAAGATCAGCTTAACATGTTCACAAGAAACCACAGAGCACAGCATTGATACTGCAGAAATAAAAGTTGAGTCAGTGATGGAGAGACAAATATAAATAGATAAATCATCCAGAATATGTATAGAAAGTCCAAGATAAAGTCAGTGAATGAGAAGTTGTCCAATGGGAGGTCAGAAATTGTCATTACAATAAAAGAATTACAAGTAATTTTGAGGATAAAACCAAAACAATAGAAACAGGAATATTAAAGATATTATAGAAGGAAATATTCCTGTGCTAAGCAACAAATTGAAATAACTAAAATAAACTAATAAAAATGTGTTTGCTCCTTTGTCTCAGCAATAGCTTAGCATCCTCATAATGTTTTTGAGTATTGAAAATAAATAAAAACTCACACACACATCAAAAAAGTAAAATAGTTACCTATAAACCAGGTTTACTGTAACCTCCAAATAAAACAAAAGAAATAAAAAAGCAGAAGACAATGGAGAAATGCCTATAGATTTTTTTTAGAAAAGCAAATTTTGTGATACATTTCTAAACCTAGAGCTCTAATATTCATATATAAATCAACATAAAGAAAATTCTAGAGATAACTCAACACATAAAATATACCACTTATTTTTTAAAAATCCAAGAACTGGGAAGCTATACAATAAGATGTCATAGTGCTGGGCATTCAAACCATTTAAATATAAGGGGAACAGGTACTCTCAGTATGAGTCCATAGTTTGAAGTTGTTAAACAGGTTCTTATTCCCACTTTCACTCTCCTGCATCAGGAGCTTTGAGAGGGGGAGCCTAGACATTTGTGTTTTTCAAAGGATTGTGATATGCAGTCGAGCTTAAGAATCATTGTGATAAACTGACTATATCTTTGCTTCAATTTGTCTTGTTGAGCAATATAAAGACAAGTTTGTATATATTTATTAGCTATTTGTATTTCTTTTCTGTGAATTATGTTTGTGTCTTTGACAATATTTATATGAATGTGTCAATATTCTTCTTACTGTTTTGAAAATTTTTGTATGTTAAGAACATTCAGCATTTGTCATAAATGCTAAAAGTGTTTCTATAGTTTATCACCTCTTTTGAACTTTGTTAAAAAGTCTATCTAGCCATTCCCATTCATAGTCACAGATTTTGACTATTCTAGACTCTCTGGATCCATATATTTTCAATTCTGGCGTGTATTTTCTGAGTATCAAGCACTTGATGTGCCGTTCTATAGGACAGTTGCAGCACTAAACATAGGGAAATGCGATATGGGGCAGAGACATTCAAAAGTAACTGGGACAACAGGAATATCAATATGCACATATTGGGCTTTTTAAGGCTGTTCCAGGTTGAGGAAACATACTTTAAATTCCTGTTCAAACTAGAAAGGAGAAAAGGTAACCACTTTTAAGGCCATAATCCCAAACAGTTCACCCAATTCTAATTGAAACTTTCTTTCTAAACCCCCTGAGGAGGACCTACTGATCTTTTTATCTTTGATTTTTCCTTTGTTTTCATATTTTTAAAAGCCTTTCCCACCAAAGGTACTTTTTTTTTTTTTTTGGTAACTGATTATTATCTCATCTGGCTTTATGGATTTATTATTCACCTTTAACTAATTAATTTATCCCTACAATTGTATTATTATCCTTTCCATTTTTCAGGTGACAATACGAAAGCTCAGAAATTATTTAAAAAACTTGGCTCAAGGGCCAAGTGGCCATCAGTACATGAGTGGATAAAAAAGCTGTGGTACATTTACACAATGGAATACTACATAATTGTAAAGAAGAAGGAACTCTTACCTTTTGTGACAGCATGGATGGATCTGGGGAGTATTAGGCTTAGTGAACTATGCCAGTCAGAGAAAGACAAATACCATGTGATCTCACTTATATGTGGAATCTAATGAACAAAACAAACTGACAAACAAAATAGGGTGGCGGGACTTAGCTATAGTCAGGTCTTCTAAGACAGGCCATTGCCAACAATCCTGGGACATGACCTTGGTTTCCAACCATGTTAGTGTCGTGCAATTTCTGCTGTCATAGGAATGGGGCTAATGAACATGGCCTGGCATGGGCCAAAAATATGAATAGAATAATTTCTGGCTTATCAACCCCCTACTCTAGCCAGTGTAACAATAGTTAATTGAGGGATGCTCCACAGTATGCAAGGCAATGGGGCTGTGGTCCGCCCTAGGGCCCAAGTGGGAGCCGCCATTTATAAGCTCAAACTCCAGCATCGGGAGCCCTTTCCAGGATGGATCCGTGGAACCTTCTAATATTTTGCTTCCAGTTACTTTTCTAGATTTCAACTTTTCAAGAAACTACAGGATTAGTGTTCTTTCAAAGATAAAAACAGAATTATTTTTCTATACAGTAAGTACAAAAGAAATCAATTTATTTTGGTAATGTTAATTGAACATTTATTTCAGTGTTTGCTTTAGACTATTAAATGAAAAATAATTTGATCTTTTAGAAATGTGCTTGGTTCGGTTTTGGGAATTATGGAGAAACATTATAATATGAGAGAAAAATGGGTTAGTATCACAACTTGACATCTGCCTTTTTCAGCACCTCTTCATTAACTCTGACTCTGAAACATGGGTGCTTTGGGCTAAGATCAACCCAATATTAAATATGTCAATTTTTTCAATACAGAGATTTATGAAAAGACCGAGGAGGGATTTATGTATGTTGTTCAAAAGGTTGAATTCAAGATTCGAGTATATAAATTCCTACTTAGTATAGTGGATTTTTGTTAAGGAGAAGGAAAGTAATACCAGTGTACAACCTTCATTAAAATTAGCTCTAGCAATTGTTCTTTTTTAGAATAGAAAAAGAGAAGTACTTAAATAGACTCTGTTTCATAAACACCCATATTTTTCCTGATATTCCATTGATAATAATATACTGTATTTATGCAATAAACTAACTACATAGTCACCTATGATTTCCCTGTTTTTATTTTTCTTTATGGTAGGGATAAATTATAAATCATTTTGGACACTATCTCTTAAACTTCCCCTATGAACAAAGCACATCCTTCTGTGAGAAGACTAAGCTAATTAAACTAGCAAAATTTAACTGAGCACAGCCTGGTCATTGTTCCAAATTTATATGCACAATATACCAATCATTCATTCATTTATTCATTCATCAAACACTTATTGAATACTTAGAAATGTTAGCACTCTGCAATGTATTTGGAAATCAAAAAATGCAGACAACTTTCCTAAAAAGCTCATAGGCTATCCAATAAGGGACCCTGGTGAGTGAGATAAATGCCTAATAGAAGCATGCATAAAGTATTAAGATAGAATTGAAGAGGAGGGGGGCACCAATCTGCCTATGGGTTAGGGAAGGCTTCACAGAGATGATAATATTTGGGGTGAGTCTTAAAGAAAGAAAGGACATTTAGCAGTTTCACCAGAATGAACCATGTGTTTAGAGGTAAGCAATCTTAAAATACAGTGGTATACTTGGAGAAGAGTAAGAAAATCAGTCTAATTTTAGAATATGGGGAACCTATGTTGGGGACAGACATAAATGGAGGCTGAAAACTGGATTGAGGCCTACAAAACAGAGTTGGTACATATTTTCTATAAAGATAATAAATATGGCTTGCGGGAGACTTACTCAACTCTATCCTTGTAGTGTGAAAGTAGTCATAGACTATATGTACATAAACGGGCATGACTGTATTCCATTTAGACTTTGTTTATAAAAAGAGTTTGTGGGCCCATGGACCATAGTTTTCCAGCCCATGGGTATTTTAATGTTAGGTTATAGATTTGAACCCTATCCTGTGGGCATCTTTAAGCATGGCATGATCGAACTTGTTTTCAAGGAGCTTAACTTGTATCTTCATGTAGGCACAGTGGGAGTGGAGACTGATGTCCGGACAGTGTGCTGGGTGCTGAGGGAGAAAGTGGAGAGAGAAGAGTCAGATGTTTGAAGTAGTTCCACCTTCGGATGGACAGGAACTGAAGGTACTGCAGAGAGTAAGTGCCGGGGTCCAACCCCAGAGGGTCCAGGGGTCCCCAAAGGTGTGGACGGAGATGGCGAAGAAGGAATGACATGGAGACAGCGTTTAGTTGATCAGCAGCCTAGCCAGGATCTCTAGCTAAGTGCTGGTCAGGATCTCCTGCCAGGCTCTGTGTCCATGTTCTCTTGCTAGGTTCTCCAGCCAGGTTCTCCAGGTTCTCCAGCCAGGTTCTGTAGCCATG
>NW_006289718.1:1316750-1319384 GCF_000327345.1 Myotis davidii
GTGATTAATTACCCGCCTGGCAGTTAAGAGGTTTTATTCCCTCCCTAACTTCAGGGGAAAATCCCTACCTGGGGAAACAACTTTTCTCGGAGAGGTGACCTTGGTTAAAACACATAGTGCCAAGAAGGTGACCAAACATATTAAGAACAGTATGCCATATATGCCAGGTCCCTTGAAACAGCAAGGATGGACCGGCTCCCGGCAAGTAAGAGGCTAAAGTTGACTTTTACTCTGAAGTCTCCTATATGTATCCTGACAACCCATATTGAGAGAATGGGATCTTTCACTTCTGTAGCCCAATTGTCTTTTCATCTATTTTAAGATGACACTAGAGGGTAAGCCCAAATGGTTTCCATCTAAGGCAGTGCTGGTCTGGCTTTAGGTCTACTTCCATGTTCACATGACCTCCTAATATCCTGTGTGTCTCTCTAAAAGGACACTCGATTGGATTTAGTGCCCATCTGGACAGTTCAGGGCAATATCATCATCTCAGGATTCTTAATTACAGCTGCAAAAGTCTTTTGCTTCAATAAATCCAGCATTTTCAGGTGCCAGGGATTTAACAGGAGTTTAACTTTTGGAGAGGCCACCATTCAACCCATTACAATCTGGTCCCTGAGACTTTGGTAGATTTTATCTCTAAAATCATTTGCCCTTGGAGGGCAGTTTGGGATTAAATATTTGAATTCTGAACTTCTTCAGTGATTTTAGGCCTCCTCATTGTTTCTTCTAGAGTCTGTGTTGTACTTCTAGTTTTTCTAAAAAAAGTATTAACTTCAACTGTGCTTTCAAACTTACTAGCGTAAAGTTGTACATTAAGTTCTCTTAAGATTTTCTAAGCAAAATATGCTGTACAAATACTTATGTGATCTAGTGCTTTCTTAATATTTTTATATATTTCTTGCTGTGTGTGTATATAGGCACAATTATGTGATATATTCCATTACTGTATAAGTATTTGCATAATCTATTATAGTGCTAATATTATTATTTTCATGTGCACTGTTGCTCTCCTTTTATTAATTTTGGTCAAATTTTCCAGAGGTATCCAATTATACTCATATTTTAAAGAGCACAAGTCACTTTCTTTTGAGGTCTTCTGGAGCCATTGCCTCTTAGGTTTTTACCTCACAGGTCCCATGCAATTTGTGTTTCCAACTTGCTTGCTTCCTTTTTTTTTAATACACTAGAGGCCCGATGCATGAAATTCATGCAAGAGTAGGCCTTTCTTCCTCCGGCTGCCATCTCCGGCTTCCCTCCAGTACCCAGGACCCAGGCTTCCCTCACAACCCGGGCTTCGTCCAGAAGGTCATCCAGAAGGACGTCTGGTCTAATCAGCACATTTTGCTTTTATTATTATAGATATCACCTTCTAGTATACTGTGCCCCACTCAGCATGGCCATGGGTGAACCTGATGGGGGGAGATTAAGGATTAAAGAAGACAGACAAGAGAATAAAGCTGGGGCTAGGTGGGACACTACTCTTGGATGGAGAGACAGTGCCACAGCCTGCAAGTGGAGTCTTTATTTTATAGCCAGATTCCATGAGGCAAAGTAAGGGCGTGGTCAAGATGTTTACAATGTTCTCACAGATTTTGAATTTACTCAATTACATGCACCTGAACTCTATCAAGCTTTGTTTTGGCAGCACTTGCTGCACCTCCCACAGCCTACCTCATTTAGCCACTTGGGACCACAGGTTCGGACCGTAAGGTCAGGCTTACAGCTATAGCCTTCGGCTATAACTGTGCTGGGAGGGCTTTGCCCTCCAAACTGGGACTTGCACGTGGTTTTGCCATGAGAGGACCATGCCCTCTCATTAGTCCAAGCTTGAACCTATCCAAATGTTATAGCCACTCTCCACAGTATACTATACATTTTATTTATTGTTCATCTTATTTATCATCTGTCTCCCAAGTAGAATATAATTTTCATAAGAATAGATACTTTTATCCATTTGGATCGCTACTGAATCCCTACTACCTATGACAGTAAATAAATATTTGTTGAGTAAATGAACCAATATTTGTCTTAAGTGTATCAGTTTCTATCATTGTTTTTTTCCTATTCGTTAGTTTCTGCTATTTATCAGTTATCCATTCTTTTCAGCTCATTTTCTTATTTGTTCTAACTTTTTGAATTGAATACTTAGATTATTACTTTTTAAATGTTTCTTCTTTTCTAATATAAGCATCGAGGATAAGCATTGTTTCTCTTGGTATCTTTCTAGCAGTATGCTCAAATTTTTATTTTATTGTTTAAAGTATTAAATATGCCTCCTTTTCCCCCCATTGACCCATCCCTGGCCACTCCCACCCTCCTCCCCAGGACAAGCCCTAATCTCCCCAGTATCTGTGTACATTGATTACACTAATACACATGCATACAAGTCCTTTGGTTGATCTCTTACCCCTCCCCTGCCTTCCTTCTGAGGTTAGACGGTCTGTTCAGTGGTTCTTTGTCTCTGGATCTATTTTTGTTCATCAGTTTATGTTGTACATCATGTTCCACATATGAATGAGATCATGTGATATTTATCTTTCTCTGACTGGCTTATTTTGCTTAGCAATAATGCTTTCCAGTTCTATCCATGCTGTTGCAAATGGTAAGAACTCCTTTTTTTACAGCTGTGTA
>NW_006289718.1:1319610-1334666 GCF_000327345.1 Myotis davidii
GCAAATATGTTCTTCCATGCAGTGGGCTTTCTTGTTGTTTTGTTGATGGTTTCTTTTGCTGTGCAGATGCTTTTTATTTTGATGTAGTCCCATTTGTTTATTTTCTCCCTAGTTTCCATTGCCATAGGAACTGTATTGGTAAAGATATTGCTATGACATATGTCTGATATTTTGCTGCCTGTGTATTCTTCTAAGATTTTTATGGCTTTCCATCTTATGATTAAGTCCTTGTCCATTTTGAGTTTATTTTTGTGTATGGTATAAGTTGGTGATCTAGTTTCTTTTTTTTTTTTTGCATGTATAAAAGGTTTTATTTGGAGGATTTTCATTGCCATTTAGTTATAGATGTTTTATAGTTTCTTTATAATTTCCTCCTTCATCCATTAATAATTTAGTAATAGTAAAAATTTGTGGGTTATTTTTAAGTTTTTCAAAGAACAACTATTGTTTTGTCATTAATTTACAATTTTATTGTACTTTGGTGGAAAAACAAATGCTTTCTAATACAAATTCACTGAGATTTTCCATGCGGCCAAGTAACTATAGATTTTTGTAAATGTGCCATGTGTGTTTGTGGTACTGTGGATATGATAGATTTTTTTATTACTTCACTCTCCCTGATCTGAGAGTTTGTATTTCAATCCGTATCAACATTCCCTCAAAGCTCATAAATTTGTCTTTCTAACACTGTGGTCACTGCATTGCAATTTATCAAAATCCATTGACTTTTAAAAAGATTAATTTTTTGAAACACACACAAAAGAAAGTTAAATTGTAGTTGAATATCACTCATCTGGCTATTCATTTCAATGGTGTTAAAAACTACTCCAGGGAAAGGAGTAGTATTTCCAGTATCAGAAAAAGGATGTCTTAATATTTTTCTTAAAATATTGTATAATATTCAGAATGTTTTCCCTTACTGTGTCAATTGGAAATGGTATTATAAGCAATACTAGAAGACCAGTGTGCGAAATCGCACGGCCCTGACCACCCATGTGGCCTCGCCATGCTCGCAGCCCCACCCACCCGCGCCTGTCTTTGGTCATTATAGTGTGAGGGCCACAGGCTTTTTATAATATAGATTTCCTCTATTTGATAAAACTGGGGAATAAAAATTGAAATAAATTGACTATATGTACAGAGTATGCTAATGTTTTAAAAGTTTATTTTAAACAAAAGCCTTTTTTGCATTAAAAAGTTTACTCTTTTCTGGGAGAAAGATATTTTCATTCTGTAATGAGACTTTTTAAGCTAAAAGAACATTTTCCTTCTACTTAAACTTATTTTTGTCAATCTAAGAGTTAAAATGAAATGTTTAAAAAATTAAACAGAAAAATGTCACCAACGCCTAGTGAGTGACCACAAATATATTTGAGTGTGTTATATATTACAATATCTAAGACAATACAGGCAAGTCTCGCCTCACGCAAAAAGATGCCTTAGAAAAAAGTTCCTTTAGAATCCAGTTTTTGGAATTTGAATGACAATGGCCCTCAAAGAGTATTAAAGGAAGAGAGTGAGATACAAGGCAAGCCCCATCCTTAATGATCCATGAAATCCAAACGCACTAGGAATGAGTACTGTATCATTTAATCACTTACAGAATAATATTTCTAAAGGAAACTATGGTTACAGTTTCTGTTGGGATGTCAGGCCCCCTCCTCTATTCATCAGAGAGACAGAAACTCCCTTTCCTCTGCCTCCTGCAGCCTCCAGCAGCCAGTGAGGGACTGCTGAGCATATTACAGGATCAGAGTTTTCTTGGGAGCTTGGGCCATTGCCCGGGAAGTACCCTCTCTTCCTAGCCACAACTCTGGTGCCCTTCCCTCTTCCTTTCTCATCCCATTTCATGTACTCTTTATAGGAATTAGGTGAAAGCATTGGACTGAAAAGGTGCAATGGAAGTCCGAAGAAGCCGTGCCTCCTGGTTGGGGTCTCTTCTGCCCCTTACCCACTATCCAGTCTTGGTTGTTCAGCTCCCTCTGAACCCAAACAGCCTTCTTGAGGAACAGACTCCTGCACTGTACTTGGACCAGTGCTTTCCAGGCCCCTGTTAGCTCTTTGAACTGCAATTCTCTTTCTGCAGGTTCACTTCTACCAGCATGTTCTTGTGAGCCTGTGGCTGCCAGATTTATGAGAATCAGACCTCATTGAATTCAGCCTGAAGCCTGTGACTCAAGGATCTCTTCAAATGAGAGGAGCTAGTCCATGCTTCAGTCAAAACACTGGGATATTTTTGTCTTGTTCAACTTTCAATGCAAATTTCTTAGCTGTACCAACCAGCTCAAACATGGGGGTAAAGTAGGAATGCAGTATGTTTTATTTCTAGTTCCCCCTTGTACCCGGACCTGACATAAAATGCTGGTTCTATTGGGTGACTATGTGTTGGCTACTTGTAACAGAAGTTCTGACTGCAGTTGCCTTCACAGTAGGGGTTTGTTTTTCTCAGATAAGAGGCCCAGTGGTAAGCATCTGCTCAGTTGTGCCACCAGGGACCCAGCTCTTTCTCCTCCCTCGCCCAGAGCACATTGGATTTTTGTTCACATACTTGTCAACCATGTTCACAAATGGCCACCCAGGCATCACAAGGCAACATGCGCATCCAAACTCACCCTCATCGCCCTCTTGCTATATTGCAAGGATCTCCAACCCATCTCTCTGCTTCGCCACCACCCCCAAATCCATTTTCCACCCAACAGCCACAATGATCTTTTTAACAATAAAGTCAGTTTATATTTTCCCATTACTCAAACACTCCTATGTTACCAATAGATTAAGCAGAAAATGGAAACTTTTGCCTTCAGCCTGCAAGGTTCTTGGGACCCAGCCAGTGCCCCCCTTGTACCTCATCTCCTGTCATTTATCTTCTCTCTTGTTATGCTCCCCCACACTGCTCTCTTGCTGTCCCTCAGAAATACCCTGCTTGGTCTCCCTACAGGCCCTTTGCACTTGCTATTTACTTTGCATGGAATGTTTTGTTGCTTCTTGCTATCTATATCTCAGCTCAAAGGCCACATATTAAGTGGAACCTGCCCTGGACATCCAAAATAAATTAGCCATGCCCTCTACCTTCCCTCTTCCTCCCTCCCTCCCAGTCAGCCCCTTTTCCCATAGCATCGTGGCTACTCAGTGATTCTCACTCCTGGCTGCAAGTTTGAATCACCTGGGAAACTTTTTAAAAATACCACATTCAGTTTCTATTTTACAGATTCAAGTTTAATTGGTCTGGGATGAGCCCCAAGCATTGGTATTATTTTTAAAGCTCCCCACATGATTCTATTGTGCAGCTGGGACTGAGAACTATTGGGCCACATGGTTTAAAGTAAGAAGCCTTGAATAATTTTAGATAATTCTAGAACACTGACTTTTTTTTTTTCTTGGTCTGACTTACCCTGATAAGGAAGCCTTAGGATGATACCCATTCCTGGTATATATCCCCTGTAGCATCTAGTGGGTATTTTTGTTAAGTCAAAACTTAGAGTAAAGAGTTTATTTCTTAGAAGAAAATGATTTAAATAAGGAAATGGTGTTTTCTCTCTGTGTGTGTTTTTTTCCCCCGTAGAGAATGTGATTTCTCAGTGTAGCTCACCCTCTGCACCCCCTCTCTAACTGAGTGGGGGTTTTCAGTCCATCTGGGGAGCTGGGCTGTGGAGGCAGGGACCTCGGGGCTCTCAGAAAGCCAGGAGCCGGCCTGAGTAGTCTGTGAGAGGGGAGGCACGGGTCAGAGGCTGACAGATGGTCTTTCTGCCACATGAACTGCAGGCAGATGGCTCTGACAGTTTGGACAAGGCCGCAACTTCGGGCTGCTGAGGCGAAGCTTTGAAAAGATGCTTGAAGAAGCTGCTGATGACATTTCTCTCTCTTGCCCTGAGCAGACATTGAGCCTGTGGAGAAGCAGGAGGTGGGGAGAAGGAGAACAGGAGAATGAGGAAGAGTGAGAGGCTTGGCTTACTGCATGAGGCAACCCTCTCACTAGCCCTCCGCTTGCCTGCTGCAGAGCCTGGGGGAGACAAGCCCACAGGCCGGGAGGCAGTAAGTGTAGTGGCTAAGCCCAAGCTGTCATCACGCACAGCTGCCGCAAGTTCCCACTCTGCTGCTTACTATGTGCATAACCTTCAAAGGTTACCCAACATCTTTTTATTCCGTTTCCTCTCAATTACTGAATCTAACTCAAAGTATTGTTGTGTGGAGGCCCATTTATAAAATGCTCAGCATAGGGTCTGGCCCACAGTAAGTACTCCTAACCAGGGAGCTGTATGGTTTGGGTAACCCAAGGCTTAAAAGGAAGTAAACCCAATCCATGGCTTCATTATTAACACAGCCAAGACTTTTACTTTTGCGGTGTGGCACCAGTCTTCTCTTTTCCTACCATATGCTCTTATTTTAATTTACCAATATGTCAATTTCTACTGCAAAGCAAGGGGGTGAGGTGTAATGAGAAGGGAGGACATGAGGATGGGGAAGACTGATCCCATTATTACCTCTTCTTCGCAGGAGGCCAGGCACATTCCTTAACCCCTCTGCAACGCTTGTTTGCAATGTGCCAGATTTCTTTGCTTGCAGTCATTTCTGTCAAGGGCCAGAGGAAGATATCTGACTCTCCCCATTTGGTCTGTAGACCCCTGGGAATGGCCGCTCAGTGAGCACGCCGTCCTCTTTTCCTCACACACCGGATTTAGCAAGGCCTCCTGGCACAGAACTACAGTAGACATTTAATTAACATAAAACACTATATAAAACCATTAAGACAGTAGCTAGATTGGGAAGCTGGCAATTCCCCAACCCATGCAGCCAAATTCCCAGACACAGGCATGTCCTTCAACTTGCTCACAGTGGCTGAAGACACAGGCGGTCTTATTCCAGATCAATCACTCTGCAGCTCCCCCACCAGCATTTTCTGGTGTGTGCTTTTGGGGTGGAAGTGAGGACACTGCTTCCCTCCCTTCTCCTACCTATCTCTTGGGACTCACCATCTCCTTTGCAGTCACTGGGTCACAGCAACTACGAGCTGAACAGCCACTGGAAATTGCAAATCTAATCGAAATCACTGTGGACTTTAGGGTCTCCTCATCTTCCAATTTGTCTTCTTGGAAGCCCACTCCAAGTCCCTAGTCTCCAGTTGCACTCTTCATGTGACCAGAGCCTGATGTCCCTTTGGAGACCTTTATGTCACAGCTAATTTGCATGACACTCCTTATCCTCTGGTTAATTGGATCATCCCCATTGTAAGTCATGTTCCATGTAAAAAAGGAATGTGTTCAATTGCTCAACAAAATGTGATTGAGTACTTGCTATGTGTCAGCAACTAAAACCATAAGCTGTGGTCCTTACGGCTGAGTGGATATGTGGTTTGATAAGCCTCCCACCCCGCCCCAACACACACACAACACACACACACACACACACACACACACACTTCACTTTAATGCAATGTGAATACATATGCAGAATTTTCCGGAAATAGAGACAAAGGATTAACTTCAGCTAGGTAGGTGTGGCATGTAGAATCAGAAGACAACAAAGAATTTTGAAAGTAACATTTTATCCAATGTTCTGTGATGACTGCACCCAGCCTTCTTTCTTGCTCCGGGCACAGGTATGTTGGGCTTTCCAAATACATGTAGTTCAATGATTGGGGGCAGAGGGGAGGAGGGTCAAAAAAGATCGCCCTCTGTGGCCTGGCCTATGACTGAGATGTCAGCAGTTGAGATTTTAAAAATTACCATAATTTAGGAAGCAAGTACTCTTTGAAGAGGAAGTACAGTAAGCCTAAGATATGCAGTCCTTTTGGATTACTTTATGCTATCTATCTTTGGTTCCTCTTTGGTTGTTCTCTACTTCTAGAAGAAGAGTCTAACAAAATCTGATTGGAAGGTAGAGGCATACAAAGAGGTTTAGAGTTAGCCCTTTATAATGGCAAATATCTTTTCCTTTTTAATTTCTCAAGAAAAATGTATGATTTCCCAAAAATGGCTTTATTAGAAAACCAGTGACTGGGGTGGGGGTGGGAGTGGTGGGTAAGGGAGGAAACACAGCAGATGGAAGCACAAAACCAAAACCAGAAATAGTCACATTTACAAAGAAGTCTCCCTCAGGAAATCTTTCCCGAATGTCCCCTCCTGATACACCCGACTTCTCCCGGAGCGTTTGTGACTATCATGGTTCCTGGTTAGTGCACTAGCACCCCTCTTCACTATGACCTCCTTATATCAGTGACCATGCCCTCTTCAACTTTGTATCCTTAACACTAGTACAACTTCAGGGTAAGAGCAAATTCATTTGGAATGAATGAGTGAATAAATGCGAGCAGAACCCTTATACCTCTTAAGAGACACAGTAGATGATGACCCCTGTGCCTTTCCTCCTTTCCTTACTCACACCCTTGTGACCCTCACTACCCTCTGCCTTTGAACAGGAAAGCTGTATGTCCTCTTCTGGCTTTGCTGGAGCCCTTCAGGCTGCCAGCTTAGGGGACCTGCCCCATCCTCCTGAGAGCAGCAGCTGTTGGGCAGCTGGCACCAAACAGTGGTCTCGCTTCCTCTTATTGCTTCCTTGCTCTGTGCCCTGGAGATAATATTAAATGTGTACAAAAAACACATGCTAAAATATTCATGAATATATTCGGAAGGTTTTTTGCTTAAACCCCTCTGTCTGAAAATAGAACAGAAGAGACAAATAGACAAATGTGACACACAAAAGCATGAGGAGAAATACACAATAAGTAATTAGTTGCAATTAAGCATTTTGCTCTAGGTTATCTACATACCTGAACATCAAAGGAGAGATATCCCCCGTTATTGGAAGACTATGCCTTTTAGTGAACTGTATGAGCATGTGGCCTGTCTCAGTATTGTCTGCCTTTCTCCCACCTGTTTAACTCCTGCCCCACTATCCTTTGAGGCAGATGGACCTTAGTGGAAATGGGAATTGAGTCAGTCTGGATGGCTCTGCCTCAGTTTGCCTGGCATTGTTCAGGGGTGGACTGGCAAGAGTCCTCAGGGGAGGCTAAAGAAGGAATGGGCATCCTTACATGAGCAGGAGGAGGGGGCTCTCTGTCTTTATAGACCTCCCACTTGTGTTCTCCATCTCACTGGTTTCCACAGAGGGATCCAGTTCCTTCATCAAGACCTTCCCCATCCGCCTTGACCGTGACACGTCTCACATGCCTAACCTCCTGTAATGTTAATCGCCTTAACTATTTATTTCCTTCATTCTTCCCCCCTTCTTTCCCTCCTTCCACTTTCTTTTTTACTACCTCTGCCCCTCTTTTCTTCCCTCTCTGCAGAATCATCTGCCTATCACTACCAACCCTGGAACAGTAAGCGGGTAGGTAGTACATGCTATTTCAACATGGATTGAAATTAAGCTTTAGCGAGGAGAATCAAAGGCCATTATCCACTCAGATCACAGCTCTTTGTAGGGACTAACATGGTGGTGATCGTGTAAAAGATGATTGTGTTCATGTAAAACTCGAGTTTTGAGAAAGGTACTGATGTCAGGTTTGGGACTTAGTGGCAGTTGGGAGGGCAAGGTCACCCCCTGGGAGTTGGGACAAGGGTGGGTTTTTTCCCAAAGGATATGGGCTTTTTTTCCCTAAGTGTCACCTGGAAGGACAGTGTCAGGGTGGACAGCAAGAACTTGGGAGACAGGACTTAGGCTGACCTGAAGAGGAGACAATAAGTGCCCTCTTTCCTGGGCACAGAGGTTGGCTCGGCCCAGATTCTAAGGCCTGGAACAGTTTCTACATTGGGGATGATCTGCACCTAACCTGGGGAGGTAAGTTCAGGAGAAGTCTCAGTAGTTGTGGCATTGCTCTGGGTTCAGTACATCTATTTTCCTTTCTTTTGTTCAGTTCTCATGTGAAATAACCATTGATGTGTGGGGAGAGACTAGTGACCATGCCTGTGGGGAGGAGTATGGGTAGAGCAGGGTCCTCTCCCCTGAGGACGGGGTGGGGTAGAAGCAGCTCCACCATGCTCAGCAAGGGCCTGGTCTCAACGGGGCCATGGGAAGCCAGTCAGTGATAACAAGGATACATAACCAGGGAGTACAGATAAGGAATTCAAGTGTTTCTGTTCTTGAAATCTGGGAACTCTGAGAGAAGTTCTTGCTATATTAGACAAGGGAAAACAAGAAGATGTACTTTTTAACACATTAATCTCTGGTCAATAATTGGTAAGAATAAGGGCTTTATGATCACAGAAAGCAATTTTTAAAAATATATATATATTATTGATTTTTTACAGAGAGGAAGGGAGAGAGATAGAGAGTTAGAAACATCGATGAGAGGGAAACATCGATCAGCTGCCTCCTGCACACCCACCACTGGGGATGTGCCCGCAACCCAGGTACATGCCCTTGACCGGAATCAAACCTGGGACCCTTCAGTCTGCAGGCCAACGCTCTATCCACTGAGCCAAACCGGTTTCGACAACAGAAAGCAATTTTAGTCTTACTTTTTTTTTAAGACATAAGGTCCACAACATCTATAGGTATAATATTATTTTATAGCAAAAGAAAGAATGGATAAAAGAGAAGAAAAGAGGGGAGGGGAAAAATGAAACCTGAGTCTTTTGTAGAATAAGGATGCTTCTACCATTTTCCCAGCCAGGTCCACTGCATTGCAGCTCACCCCTCTCCTAGGTCCTGCTTTCCCTGCTGGGATGGGAAGTTGATGGGCTGACTGGTCTTAGTGCAGAGCGTTCATCTGGACACATTTTACCAGCAAGCATGGTAACTGTGCCTTATAAGGCCAGGACCACTGCTCTCCTCTTGCTCTTGCACCCCACCTTCCTCCACATCTTTGAATTGTTCAGGTAACAGCACCACCAGAGGTCTTGTCTCCTTCTTTCTCTTCTGTGTTTCCATATGGCCAGTGGGTGAGTGAACCCACTCTGTACATCTATCTCCTGATTGACAGCTTCTGGGAAGCACACTGGCCTCATAGTTTAGATTAGAGGCGTGGGCAGGAGACAGTAGAATAGGGGTGGTTTGTCCACCTTAGCCTCAAGTCTAAGCCACATGCTACAACATAGCATTTTAGTTTGGAGGCTGGGCTTTTGCACAGATATTAATAAACTGGCACCTTTGTTCCCATTCTGTTATTGTATTTTATGCATATAACACTGTCAAGGTAGGGGGTGGGTATGGAGAGAATGGGGAAGAGTGATTATTGGGAAAGGATACAACTATTCCTGGTTCTCTTGCAATATCATATCATAACAAGCAAATTTACACATCAATTCCTAATGATTATTTTTTAAAAAGAAATCTGTCTAAATAAGGGTGAAATCACTGCTGTGGACACTTGATCTAATTTGAGGTTTGGAGATTCAACTTTCCTTTCAGATCAGAGGCCATGGCCTTTTCTGATGTGTAAAATTTACTTATAATTCTCCCTTTGGCCTATGAAGTCCTGGGTCATATTCTGTGCAATCCCAAATTCTGACCTTAAAACCATTTTACTCAAAGGAATTATGTTGGGGGACCAAATGTGATGACCAATCCTAACTATTTTATTAGGCACAGAGGCTACTCAAATCCTTTGAGGGAAGGAGAGCAACAAACAACCTATATATATAAAAGCCAAGTGACTGGAACAATGGAATGACCAGAAAGACCGGAATGACTGGTCACTATGACGTACACTGTGGTGGCCAACCAGCCCCACTGTGGCTCTAATCGACCCCTTCAAACCTCCTATGGCCCTTCCCCCTGGCTGGTCCCACCCAGATCATCCCCCCAACCCCAATTGGGGTGGGGCCAGCTGGCCAACCTCCATTCCCCCCACCATTGATTGGCCCCCATTGGGGTGGGCTGGCCAGATCCCAGCTGTGCACAAATTCATGCACCAGGCCTCTAGTATATGAACAAAAAGGAGAGAAGCAAGCTCATGCATTGAGTGCCTATTATGTGCAAAGCATGTGCTGTTATTTTACTTGTGTCATGAAGTATTTGGAATGTGCTTTGTACTTCACAAGGCACCGTCGTGATGTGTTCCTATTATATAGTGGAGGAGAAAACATGGATTTTAATGGGAAAGACTCCAGTTTACATCCCAACTCTGTCCCCTACTGGTAACGTGACCTGAGCCACTGCCTCATCCTTCTGGATCTCTGTATCCTCACATGTAAAAACTAAGTAGAGAGTGGCCGTGTCTGCCATGCCAAGGATAATGTCTGCCAAAGAACGTTATAAACTAGAAACACAATGAAACATTTTAGAACATGGAGTTTGTTATTTAGGGTCCTTTGTGTGTATGTTATCAGGGGTTGCACTTGTCTTTGGAGCAGTGTCTGGTGAAGGGGCACTTGGGGGAAGACCACACAGAAACATGGTGTCTTTAGGGTCCTCAGATGACTCCGAATAGTGTTTCCAGCTGTAAACAAGTGCTCTGGCCTTATAAACCCCAGATTTTGCTAAGTCATTTGGGACTTACATGCCTGCCAAGAAGGTGCCAGAGGAGCATTACTTGATACACTGCTCTTGTGAGTGTGAATACCACTTCTCAGGTACAACAGGGTTGGCAGGACTATTATAACATTTGCTGTGATGTTGCCTTCTATTATCACCACCTTACCCTCTCCTCTTTTCCCAAACTGTGAGAATAGGAGAGGTGCTATATGGTTCATGTGACTAGGCTGTATTTGAGGGTTTGGAGAAAAGATATATACATGCACTGTATCTTAAATTGCTTTTCATGATATCAGAGTTCTTTAACCAGGGGTTGGTGGTACTAGGGCCACCCACAACTTACTGGAAACTGGAATTTGTATTTGTTTGGGCTATTTTTTCTAACCCGAAGATGAGTAATATATCTTGTTTTCAATAGATATTCAATAAATGTTGAATAAGTTTTTCTTTTTAACTTGTACTTAATCAGTTTACAGCTAAGAACTATCCAAATGCATAAAAATTGAACACACTGTTATAGAAAGTCACCGGTAGGTATTGACAGTGCTGAGTATGGTGGGCAATGTCAACAGAAATCCTAAGACCAGTGGTTCTCAATCCAATCAGCACATTAGAATCACCTAGGGCAGTGGTTGGCAAACTGACCCCTTGAGTGTGGCTCTTCCACAAAACACCACGTGCGGGTGCACACGTACAGTGCGATTGAAACTTGGTGGCCCATGCCACGGGGCCAAAGAGCCGCATGTGGCTCATGAACCATGGTTTGCCGACCACTGACCTAGGGAGCTTTGGGAAAAAATTATAGTGCCTAAGCTTCCTTCCAGAGATTCTGGTTTAATCGGTCTAGGGATAGCTCTAAAAATTGATGTTGTTACTAATCCACTGATTCTGAAGGCTTGCTTTTTCTCCTAGTAGAGGTTCTTAACATTGACAACACATTTGAATTCTGGGAACTTGAAAAAGTACTGATTCCTGGGTCCCACTCTCAGGGTTTTGATTTGATTGGGTTGGTGTGGCCTGGGCATCAGGATTTTTTAAAGCTCCCTACTTATTTCTAACAGAGCCAAGGTTGAGAACCAATGACTTAGAGGAAGCTAGGAGGAAGCATCTGAGTCTTTTCTTACAAAAGTACAACTCGAAATTAAAACTAAATTTAATAAGTTATTTAGTGCCACTCTTCTACTGTTCATTGTTTAATCTTCATTTTATAGAAAACATGTTTTAAAATCAAATACCTCAACTTTTTGCATAAATCCTAGCCCTGAATATAAACTTAAACTTGAATAAACTGCCTCTTTCTTAAGTCTTGATTTAGATTCCAGCTGAGATGACTCCTGACTTTTAAACCAGTTTGTTGTCAAAAGTCTCTGGAAGTTTATTCTCAACCTCCGGGCCCCTTTTCTCACCTCAACCATAAAGTGCCTTCTCTCCCTTTCCCTGTGGATTCATATAGCTATTCAAAGGCACCATCTACCTTGCCTTTCTATCTGAGCGTCAGTTAGGAAAATCAGCTGCAGGTGTCCAGCTAGTGGATGAGGCTGTACAGACAGCTACTGGTTACATTCGAGCCCCAGAGATGAATGTCTGCAGGAATGATTCATAATAACAGCTTTTCTTCTAGCAAAATTGTGGATCTGAATGATGAAGGTGGTGAGCTGACCACTGGGATCCTGACCCAGATCACCCAGACACTGTTCACAGTGTCCCTTTGATCAGTCCTATGATTCCAGTTGAACTTGGACCAAGAGAATTCCTACCATCTGTTAAAACTTGCCAACGATGCCACTTACAAGCAACTGAAGAAAGCTCTAATTGCCTTAAAGAAGTATTATGCAGGCTTTTCATTCTCACTCATAAGGATCCTCTTCCGTGGCTCAGCCCCCAGTTCTGCCTGTGACGAACAGGTGCCAACTTTTTACAGTGCTTCCCTGGACACCTCCCAGAAGGAAGTGGTTTCTGACTCCACAGGATTCCTTCTTTCCATGTAGCTATAACAGACATATACATCTTGGTATCAACTTTGAAGTTCAACCCAGAGTCTTACCTGGATTTCAACTGGAATGCATTGAATATAGAGATGAATTTGGGGGAGAATATCTGCTATATCAAGTGTTCCAACCTATGATGACCATATACTTCTTTATTTAGGTTTTCTTTAATTCAATGAAATAAAGTTTTTACTTGTCTCTGAAAGATCTGAACTGCTTTCATGATAGACATTCTTAAGTTGTTGAGGCATTTATTGTATCTTTTAAATTTTATTTGTTGCTCATATGTGATTTCTGTATATTGATTTTTTTATTCAACAGACATATACTCTTATTAATGAACATTAATTATCTGTAGCTCACCAATATATCAAATTTGCTAATAACATTTTTAAAAATCATTAGTGAATTTTGAATTGGATCAAAGGTTGTCATTTCCTCTACTGAGATAAGCATTTTCCCCTTTAATCTGTTAATATATATTTAAAATTTTTTAATTTATTTTTTAAGTTTTTAAAATATTTTCCTAATGTAAATCAGTCTTGCATTTCTGGAATAAGTCCTACGTGGTCATGATGTATTCTTGTTTTTATAAGTTTCTTTATTTGGTTGGTTAATATTGTTTAAGACTTTTTCATCAAAGATTATGAAATGAGATTGCCTATAATATTGTTTCCTTGAATTGTCAAGCTGGGTAGCAAGTTTATGGTATTCTTATACAGTGAAAGTTATGGAACACTCCCTCTTTTTTTGTTTGTTTCTTGGAAGAGACTGTATAAAATTGAAATTATCTTTTTCTTGAATATTTTTAGAATTTGCCAGTGAAAAATATTGGGCCTAAAATTTTTTTTTGGGGAAAATTTGTGACTGCTGCTTTACTTTTATCTATGGCTCTAGAAATATTTAGGTCTTCTGCTTATTCTTCAGTTGGTTTTAATGTTATCTTTTTCTAGGAATTTGTCTATTATATCCAAAAATTTTATTATGTTTATTTAGTATAATATCTCCTTTCTATTTAATGTCTATAGCAATTTCTTTCTAGATAATGGTTATTTACACCTTCTGTTGCTTTCTTTTAAAAAAATTTTGATCAAACCCACCAGTTTTAAAAAAATCTTAATTATTCTCTTTTAAAGAATAAATTTTTGGCTTTGTTCATATTCTCTTTATTCGTAGTTTTACTTATTTTTATTTTTTATGTTTGCTTCAGTGGACATAGGGGTGCACATATTTTCAAATTAGTGTTTTTGTTCTCTTTTGATAAATATTCAGAAGTAGAATTGTTGGATCATATGGTAGCTCTATTTTACTTTTTTTTTTTTGCAGCATCTTCATACTGTTTTCCATAGTGACTACACTAATTTACAATTTATAGATGAGGGTTCCCTTTTCTTCACATTTTTGCCAGCACTTACTTTGTTGATGTTTGATGATAGCCATTCTGGCATGTCTGAGATGATATCTTAGTGTGGTTTTAATTTGCATTTCCCGGATGATTAGTGATATGGAGCGTTTTGTCATATATCTGTTGGCCATCTGTATGTTCTCTTTGAAGAAATATCTATTCAGGTCCTCTGCCCATTTTTTTAAATGAGATTGTTTGTTGGGGGGTTTTCTTCGGGTTAAGTTATATGAGTTCGTTATATATTTTGGACATTAACACATTATCATATATATCATTTGCCAAAAGCATTCTCCCATTCAGTAAGTTGTCTGTATTTTGTTGATGATTTTCTTCACTCTGCAAAAGAGGAAGTAGAAACATAGAATAATTATTTAGTTGAATGTAGTTACATTTGTTTTGTTATTGCTGCTCTTGCCTAAGGAGACATATCCAAAAAGATATTGCTAAGAGCAATGTCAATTTACTGCTTATGTTTTATTCTAGAAGTTTTGTGGTTTCATATCTTACATTTAAGCCTATAATCCATTTTTTAAATCAATTTTTGTATGTGGTGTAATAAAGTGGTTTAATTTTTTTTGCATGAATCTGTCAGTTTTCCCAATACTACTTATTAAGGAGACTGTCTTGTATAGAATTGCCTCCTTTGTCATAGACTAATCCTGTATAATCAAAGGCTAATAAGCAAATTGACCGAATGGTGGAACAACTGGTCATTATGAGGTGCACTGACCACCAGAGGGCAGACGCTCAACACAGGAGCTGCTTCCTGATGGTCAGTGCACTCCCACAGGGAAACACTGCACAGCCAGAAGCTGGGAGCAGGCCTAAACCATCAGTCGGACACCTCCCGAGGGCTCCTGGACTGAGAGAGGGTGCAGGCTGGGCTGAGGGAACCCCCCCCCGCCCCCACCTCGAGTGCACGAATTTCATGCACCGGGCCTGTAGTAAAATATATTTCTGACTAGGGTGAGAGGTCCCCCCCCCGACCCAAGCACCCCGCCAAGTGCATGCATTTTGTGCACTCTAGTTGACCGTGCCTCTAGTTGACCATATAAGCAAGGATTTCTTTTTGGGCTCTCTGTTCCATTGATTCATATATATGTGTTTTTTTTTAATATACTTTTATTGATTTCAGAGAGGAAAGGGGAGGGAAGGAGAGAGGGAGGGAGAAAGAGAGAGAGAGAGAAAGAGAGAGAGAGAGAGAGAGAGAGAGAGAGAGAGAGAACTCAATTAATAATGAGAAAGAATAA
>NW_006289718.1:1334712-1346649 GCF_000327345.1 Myotis davidii
TCCTATACACCCTCTACTGGGGAATGAGCTTGCAACTGGGGCATGTGTCCTGACTTGGAATTGAACCATGACCTTCTGGTACCTAGGATGACATTCAACTACTGAGACACACTAGCCAGGCCATACATCTGTTTTTATGCCAATACCACACTGTTTTGATTATTATAGCTTTGTAGTATCTATAATAATAAAAGCATAATATGCAAATTGACCAAAGGACCGCACAGCAGAATGACTGTCCAGATGACCTTCTGGACAACCATGCTATGACATGCACTGGCACCAGGCCAGCCAAGGTGGATGTGATGCAATTGGTAGGGGGGCCCTGCCATTGCCCCATGATCACCCCGCAGAGGGAGGCCCAGGCCACCCTCTGTGGGGCAATCGATGGGGGGGGGCACTGTGATTGCCTCCCTCTTTGGGATCGATCACAGAGCCCTGGTCAGGTGGGCGGGGCCTCCCTCTGCTGGGTGATTGATCATAGAGCCCCACAATCAATCATCCCAAAGCAGAAGGCCCAGGTTACTGGCCAGCTGTGCTGTGATGGGTGGGGTGGGCCTCCTTCTGTGGGGTGATCAATCTGGGGGTCCTGCGATTGATTGTCCCACAGATGGAGGCCCAGGCCACCAGCCAGTGATGCTGTGGCAGGTGTGTGGGGCCGGCCAGCGATGCCCCACAGAAGGAGGTGACTGGTGGTGGGGGAAGAGGGGGCAGCACTGCACAGATGGCAAGCAGGGGCAGCAGTGGGGGCAGGGCCATCTGCTGGCAGCCAGGGTAATTAAAGCCCCAATAGGCCCTGATCACTGCCCAGGCCTAGGGACCCTACCCAAGGGGTCACAGATAGCGAGAGGGCACAGGCAGGGCTGAGGGACACCCCCCCATGCATAAATTTTGTGCACCAGGCCTCTAGTAGTTTAATGTCAGTAAGCATGATGCCTCCCACCCACTTTGTTCTTTCTAAAGATTTCTTTGGTTATTTCAGGTTTTGTGGTTCCATATAAATTTTAGGATTATTTGTTCTAGTTCTGAGAAGAATGCCATTGGTATTTTAATAGGGATTGCTTTGAATATGTATATTGTTTTAGGTAGTAAAGACATTTTAATAATATGAATTCTTTCAATCCATGAGAATGGTATATACTTTTATTTATTTGTATTTTCTTCATTTTTTTTCTTCTGTGTGCGTAGTTTTCAGAGTATGGGTCTTTCACTTATTTGATTAAATTTATTCCCAGGTATTTTATGCTTTTTGATGCAATTATAAATAAGATTGTCTTCTTAATTTCTCCTTCTGATTTTTTGTTATTTGTATATAGAAACACAACAGAATTCTATATGTTGTTTCTGTATCCTGAAACTTTACTGAATTCATTTATTCTAATAGTTTTTTGGTGGAGTCTTTAGGGTTCTCTCCATATAATATTATGCCATCTGAAAATAATGAGAGTTTGATTATTTTCCTTTTCAATTTGGATGCCTCTTATTTCTTTTTCTTGTATGATTGCTGTGGCTAGGACTTCTAATACTACGTTAAATGAAGTGGTAATAGTAGGCATCTTTGTCTTGTTCCAGATCTCAGAGGAAAAGCTCTCAGCATTTCATCATTGCTGTTGGTTTGTCATATGTAATCTTTATTATCTTAATATGTACTTATTCAATACTCACTTTGTTGAGAATTTTTGTTATAAAAAGCTGTTGAATTTTTCAAATGCTTTTTCTGCACATATTGAAATGATCCTATGGTTTTAATTATTGTTTTTATTAATGTGATTTATCATGTTGTTTTATTTATAAATATTGAACCACCCTTGCATCTCTAGGATGAATCCCATTTGGTTATGGTGTATATAGTCCTTTTAATATATTGTTGAATCTAGTTTGCTAATATTTTGTTGAGAATTTTTGCATCTCTGTTCATCAAATATATGGTTGGCCTGTAAACTTTTTTTTGTAATGTCTTTGTCTGGTTTTGGTATCAGGGTATAGTTCAAGAAGGACAGGTATTAATTCTTCTTTGAATGCTTGGTAGAATTTTCCTGTGACTCCCTTTGGTCCTGGACTTCTTTTTGTTGGGAGTTTTTGTGTGTTTTTCTTTTATTTTTTTTCATTTTTGTTAAAGCTTCAATTTCATTGCTAGTAATCAGTCCACTTAGATTTTGTATTTCTTCCTGGTTCAATCTTGGAAGGATATATACTTCTAAAAATGTATCAATTTCTTCTAGGTTGTCAAATTTCTTGTCAGATAATTGTTCATATTATTCTTTAATGATTATTTTTATTTCTGTGGTGACAAGTATAACTGTTCCTCTTTCATTTATGATTTTATTTATTTGGGCTCTATTTTTCTTGATGATTTTGACTAAAGGTTTGTCAATTTTACTTTTTTTAAAAATAATGAGCTCTTAGTTTTATTGATCTTTCTATTTTGTTAAATTTCTATTTTCTTTATTTCTGCTCTGATTTTGACTGTTTCCTTCCTTCTGTTTACTTTGTGTTTTGTTTATTCTTCTTTTTCTAGTTTACTTAGGTGTGGAATTAGATTATATAGGATTTTTCTTGATTCTTGAGGTATAGACCAACCCTCTTAGAACTGCATTTGCTGCATCCCATACATTTTGAAACTTGTGTTTTAACTTTCATTTTTCTTTCAAGATATTTTTTTTTATTTTCTGTTTGATTCCCTCTTTGCTCCATTGGTTGTTTAGTAGCATGTTGCTTAGTTTCCATGTATTTGTGTTGTTTTATTTTTTCAGTTGTCTTCATGTAGTTGATTTCTAACTAGAAAACTCTGAAATTTGTTGAGAATTGCTTTATGGATCAATATAAAGTAAATTGTTAATATTCTATCTACCTTTAAAGAATGTACATAATGAAGTTGCTGGATATTGTGCTCTATATTTGTCAATTAAACCGAGTCTGTTAATCATGTTAAGTATTCTACATCTTTACTTATTTTGTTGCTGCTTTTGTATCAGTTACTCCTATAATTATTATAGATTTTTTTCTTTCTCCTGGTAACTGTCAATTTTTACTTTATGTAGGCACATATAAGTTTCAAATTGTTATAACCTCCTGGTTACTGGAAACTTTTATCATTATGAAAGCTCCCTCTTTATCTTTAGATTTTTTCCTTTTTATTTTAGGTCTATTTGGTCTGATGTTAAGATAGGTAATCAGCTGTCTTTTGGTAGAATTTGCCTGGTGTATCATTTTTCAGTATTTTATTTTTAATCATTCTATTTAACCACTTTATTTCATAGATGTTTATCTTATAAGTAGCATATAAGTAGCTTTTTAAAACCCATTCTTATATTTTTATCTTTTATTTGGAACATTTATTCATTTACATTTAATGCACTTGCCAATATATTTCTACTTACTATTGTACTTGGGGTCCACCATTGTAATTGACCTTCCTTTATGACCTTCTTTCCATTAAATATTTTTATCTAATTCAAATTTTTCTCCACTATTGTTTTGGAATTGTGAATCTTTAGGGGCTACCTGGGAGATTACAGTATGTCTATATAATGTATCAGAGGCTAAAATTAGTAACTTTATCTCTGCTAAGAAAAAAAATTAGAAGAGTTAAATTCCTTTTCTAACCATTCCCCAACTTATCTGCTATTGCTTTAATGTGTCCCAATTCAGTCTTCTTAAAACACCCTTAGTAAATGTATTACTAATGTTAGGGATTATAACAAGTAAATCCTGGAATTTTGGCGGTTGTACTGTAAAAGCTTGTTTTATGCTGCTGTTCCAGTTCAATGGGGGATATTTATTTTTGAGCAACTTTCCATGTGGTCATTCAGGGATCTACTCTCCTTTTATCGTGTGGTCCCACCCTTCTTTTAGTTTTTGCAATTCTCTCTATTAAGAATGGGAAAAGAGATCATGGGAAAAGGTATACCCATTTTTTACCACTTCATTTCAGAAGTAACTTTCCCATATCACTTTTACTCAAGAATTAGAGAAAAAATGCATTAATATGTGCACACTTAATTGCACTTAACTCAGGTTCCTCATGATGAAATGGAGAGAATACTGGTAACTACCTTACAGCATTTTTCAAACATTAACTCAGTGTAACTATGGCTGAGTATTTAGTAAGTTCTCACCATGTGACAAGCACTGTGCTAAATTTAATCTTCACAACAATTTTTAATATAGAAGCTAATTCAGCTCTATCTTCCAATAAGACAACAAAGCTTCAGATAGAGTGACTCTTCCATTTGGAAAGTGACCTATAGCTTCTTCTCTCCCTTGCCAATACTCCTATATAATAAAAGGCTAATATGCAAATTGACCGAACAGCAGAACAATCAATTGCTATGACACACACTGCCCACCAGGAGACAGATGATCAATGCAGGAACTTCCCTCTAGTGTTCGGTGTACTCACACAGGGGGAGCACTGCTCAGTCAGAAGCTGGGCTCATGGCTTGTGAGTGCAGTGGCAGTGGCGGGAGCCTCTCCTGCCTCTGTGGCAGCACTAAGGACCCCTTGGGCAGGGAGTGGGCCTATGCCGGCAGTCAGACATCCCCAAGGGGTTCCAGACTGCAAGAGGGTGCAGGCTGGGCTGAGGGAACCCCCCTCCCCTGTGCACAAATGTTGTGCACCAGGCCTCTAGTCTCTTAATAACAGTCGAATCCTTCAAAGCTTGGTAACTCCAGGAGGCCTCTTCTGGCTCCTCTTGTGCTTACTTCTTGTCTTCTAGATTCATGTCTAAACCATATCATTTGCACTTATATGAGCCACCTTACATGGTTCTCTATTTGTTTCATGTGGATCAATGTTGTTTGCACAAGTAAATGGTAGCTTGCTTAATGGTATGTATCACATCTTACACTTAATTTATCCATCCCCAAAACTGAAAGCTTAAAACATTGCACACAGCCGGGTCCTATTGCCTGTTGTTGATAATGCCTGAGACTTTTTTTTCAAATACCTTACAATTTCTAACACAGTGCTGAACACATAAAAGATACTCCATAAATTGTGTTGATTGATATATTAGCATATTTTTATATGGGGGATTTTCAAAATGTTCAGGTGGCCACAAATAGAATGGACTAGAATTCTATTAACTAATTATATGATTTTGGATTCTAATTTCCTGGGCTTTACCTTACTAATCTATATAATCAGTTCTCTAAACTCAATATCATAAGTCTCTTTTGACTCTAAATTTCCATAATTTTGTGGAACTGGGGGATGAAAAAAATGTATTAAGTTTTTACATGATTAATTCATTTAATCCTCACAACATACCTATGTGGTAAATAATTGTTATCTCAGTTTTACAGATGAAGAAATCAGGGCTCAGAGAGGCTAAATAACTTGCCTAAGGTCACGCAGTTACTAAGTGGAAGAACTGGGAAACATACCTGGGTCCCCTAGAAACTAAAGCACACATCCTCCCTACTTCACCATTCAGTCTCCTATAAACCTCTGCCTTAGCAGTAATGGAAGATTTTTATCAGACTACCCTTTAACTGCTTTTCCTCTAAATGGACTGTCTCTAGCTTAACTATGTCAGAGAAAATCCTTAGGCCATTAGATCAGAAATCAGTCTGGCAGCCCCTCCTTGCAAGGTGCGTGTTTGGCTCACTCTAATTTGTCATTCATTAAGCCTGGAGGAATGGAAGGAGAGACATCTTTGACTTTGCAGGAGCCAGAAGAACAAAGTTAGTGCCCAAATTCAACGTAAGCACTTGGGTTTCATTTGGGTTTGAAATTTTGGCAAAGGTTCAGAGCTTTCCATTTCCTCTGAAGCTATTGCCCATTCCTGTCAGGAGATCAGTAAATTTTGAAAGAGATTCCAGAGCTGACGGATGAGTCACAGACGTCCGGACTCCATAGAGCCTGGCTTGCGCAAATGAAATGACTAGATAAGACCCTGCGGCTTCTTTGTGTTACATGGACGTTTGCCATCAAACACGATATAGAACTGGGTTCTTAATGCCAGTAGATGAGAGGACAGAAAATTGTAAAAAGGACCCTTTGAAGAGTGTCCAGAGGGTGTCCTGAGACTTTGATCTGACTGTACTTTAACATACTGTGATGCTACAGAAACATCCAGGGTGTGTCGGGCACAGCTCAGGGTAGTGGTTAAGGATGTGGGATTTGAATCCTCACTCTTCCATCTATTCATGAACTTGACCAAGTTACCTAACCACCTAACCTCTCTAAGAGGATAGTTTTCTCATCTATTAATTAGGCATAATATCAGTAGGGTGGGCTATTGGGACAATGAAATAAAATGTGTATATGAGGAATTTGGCATAATTCCTAGTACATAGTGAACAGTCCATAAATTGTAGGATTTTTTTTTTAAACATGAAAAGATCAAGTTTTCAAACCCTTAGAGACCATGTGGTTTGCTCTCATTTCGAGTGGGTGAGAGGACTGAGGCTCAGAGAAGAGAAACAAACAGCGACTTCCTTTAACTGGTGATGCAGAAGGAGGGCTAGAACTGCATTTGTTTCTTGACACATAACATATCTGTTCCCTGTAGATGGAGACCCCTTCTATCTCCCTTTCTGCACTAGTTCACCTGACCTGAGATGAACAGAGGGCAGGAAGATGGGAAGAGCAGGACAGCCCTGAGTGTCTGAGCTCCGGGAGGTCTTTGTCAGTCCAGACCGGGTGACACCAGGTGCTCCTTGCAGTTTATGGGACTTCAACTTATGATTTCAAACTGTTTCTTTGTCATTGTTTGATCCCTGTAGAAAACTGGGCTGTAAAAATTCTCTGAGGCAGCTTTGGGAGAGGGAGAGCCTCTTTCTGGTTGGTCACTGGCCTTTAGAAGCCTGGCTAGGATCTTCAGGGCAGAGCTCAGAGGCAAGTTGCATTTGCACTGGGAGAAGTTGGCTTCAGTTGGCAAAACTTTATAGAAAGCTGTCTTACAGTTTCACCAAAGTATCACCAGAGGAAATGCCATTTAAATCCAAATTCTAGAAAATAAAACAATGATAAAGAAATTTCACCACTTGGATTTGAATCCTCACTCTTCCATCTATTCATGAACTTGACCAGGTTACCTAACCATCTAACCTCTCTAAGCTTCAGTTTTCTCATATATTAATTAGGAATGATATCAGTAGGATGGGCTATTGTGAAAACAAAATAAAACATGTATATGAGTAAGTTAGCATAATTCCTAGTACATAGTAAACAGTCCATAAATTGTAGGATTTTTTAAAAACATTAAAAGGTCAAGTTTGCAAAGCTTTCTTGTCTATTAATTAGGGAGTGTCAAAGATGTCTCCTCCTTCTCATTACAGCCGGGCTATCAGCAGGGTGAAATGTTCCTGCTTAAAGAACTAGCTTTGCCACCAGCTTTGACTGTAGAGAAGTCGCCATGAAGCAACTCTATCTTTCATGAAGGACCTCTTGGGCCAGTATCTCCTTTATCGAAATTCAGTGACAGGGTTGCCAAATAACTTCAAGAAAAGGACCCAAACCCCTTATACAAAACACATCAGTCCAAACATTGTTTCCATGAAGTACAAGATATGTGGTGATAACATGCATTACAATTTGTATTTTAGATTAGATTTAAATGGTTTTATTGGTTATATCTGTATTATGTGGGTGTGCATTTTATATATATATATGCATTTTATATCTGTATGTGCCTACCATAATGTTCACTTCATATTGATTAATTATTCATTCAATAAATATATATTGAGGTCTTACTATATGCCAGGCACTGTTTTATTCAATCTGTTGCTCTCTTTGTTTTATAAATAATCATGACTCTAAAACTTGTTCCATACCATCAATTGACAGAGTATTTGAGAGAGAATATTAAATTCATTTTCAATAAATTTGGTAGAGTCTCTGCTGAAGGCTAA
Source organism: Myotis davidii (assembly GCF_000327345.1). NCBI lineage: Eukaryota > Metazoa > Chordata > Mammalia > Chiroptera > Vespertilionidae > Myotis > Myotis davidii. The sequence goes on from NW_006289718.1 coordinate 1,342,575, forward strand.
TATTTCCATTTATCAAGAAATGTTCCTTCAAATGATAAGAACATTATGTCCAAAGCACACTCCTCCTCAAAAAGAGAAATCCAAAGGGACTATGTTTGTCCAAGGTGGCAGCAACCAGATTTCTAATGACTAGCTAAAATTAAGTTATTCAGGTCAAGACATAGTAATTTTTCAAAATAAAATCAGTTCTCCAGATCTGAAGCTTCAATGAAATTATTTAATGCTTTTAAGAGGACTTGATGAACTAAATGAACAGGTAAATAGTTCTTCTGTAGTGGAACTATAATTTATATATCAAAATATGTGTCAGCTATTTATAAAAAAGAATTTCTGTACTCAATTAAATGTTAAGGCATTTTTAGAAAACAGAACTTTCAAACATTTTTCACCTTAGCAGGATACTATGAGATAAAAGACAGATAAATGTTAGGAAAAGGTTACCACCTTTTATCACATTATGTGCTTTAAAGATACATGTTAATAATAATTGATATGTATTGAGCACTTACTATGTGTCATGCATTGTGCTGAGATTCTTGGATTCATTACTTCATTTAATCCTCATAATATCACAATGAAATAGGTGTTACTCTTATTCTTTTTTAACAGATGGGGAAAGTTAGGGATAGAGAAGGTAGGTGACTTGCTCATAGTCGCTGGTCAGGGAATAAAGCTTGGCAGTCTGTCTGTGGAACCTGCCCTCTTCAGAAGTGCCAGAAGGAGCAGAAGAACTTGAGCCTTGGAAACAGAAAACACCTGGGGTTAGAACTCCAGCTCCACTAGTTAGAGCAGTGGTTCTCACCCTTGGCTGCGCATTAGAATCACCTGGGAATCTTTTTAAAATCCTGATTTCTGGGCCTCATCCTCCAGAAATTCTGTTTCTTTGTTATGGTGTGGGGCCACAACATTAGTAACAAAGAAACAGAATTTCCAGAGGATGAGGCCCAGAAATCAGGATTTTAAAAAGATTCCCAGGTGATTCTAATGTGCAACCAAGGTTGAAAACCACTGACTTAGAGGCTATGTGACCTTGGGCCACACTATATATTCAGCCCTGCTGTGTTACAGACTGCTTGGCTGGTAGACAGCACTATATTGATTAGGAATTATGCCAACTGAGTCACCGTGTGGTGCTCCATGCAAGGTACCTGTATTAACTCATCAATAAAGCCAGGGAGGTGGTGGTAAATGTGTAACCACAGGCCCTGCAGGAGAAGGATCAGTGTTTGCTGATTTTTGTGGTGTAATTACTATACCCATGGCTGATTTCAGTGTGATGTTACTGAATGCTGAGTTGAAAAGAGATACATTCAGCTCTTCCAAACTGGCATAAGCTGGCTCCAGCACACTACCAAGCAAGACTCATCTTCATACTCAACCCTAAGTAAGTATCTTGGTACTTGTTCAGGTCTTGAGAAAAAGTGAGAACATCTGGATCATGGCTCAGGCACAGCATGATCTTGACACAATTTACTTATATGCACACAAGGATGCTTGTCACAGCATTGCTCACAATAACAAAAAAACTTAGGGACATAAAGTAGGGGATTAAGAGATTCTACAGTACAGTATTGAAGTGCTTCAAACTTCCACCAGAGTGCTCCCAAAATCAGATCAATGTGTAGCATTCTATTTTTATTGTAATTGAGGGGCATACTATCATGGATACATTCAGCAGGGGGAATGTTGTATTGAATGGGCATGCCCATTAGGAATACAAAGCTACAGCAGTTTAAAGGTAGGAGGAGTAGCATAATTCCAAGCTGATGCCAAAGAAAGATTTAGTATTTGCTATAAAGTACAACAACTTGGCCTGTTGGCAATCTAATCTCATAAAAGAGAAACACGCAAATTGACTGCACCTCCGCTATGCCCCAAGCCACTCCCACCAGCCAATCAGAGTGACTATATGCAAATAACCCAAACCAAGATGGCGGCCGGCGGCCATGGAGCTGGAGCAAGCAGGAGGCTTGGTTGACTTGGCGATGGAGGAAGCCAAGCTTCCTGCCTGTGCTGGCCGGCTGTGGCCTCCACTCAAGGCAACAAAGTTTCAATTATAGAAGACAAATAAATCCCAGATACCTGCTTCCAGGCAGCCTCCACTGGGAGCTTGGGTGGCTGGGGGCCCTGGCCAGCCAGCAAACATCCATCAGCCCCTCACCCAAGATGGGATGAGGGTCCCCGCTGGGGGGCTTGCAAACAGCCATCAGCCACTCACCCAGGCTGGCCAGGCACACCAGCGGGAACCCCCACAATGAAGGGGCTGTGGCCAGCCTGCAAACAGCCTTCAGCCTGTCACCCAGGCTGGCCAGGCACCCCAGCAGGGACCCCCACCCTGATCTGGTACACTCTTCAGGGCAACCAGACGGCCCCCACCCATGTACCAGACCTCGAGCTAAGGATGTCTGTCTGCAGCTTAGGCCTGCTCCCCGCTGGCAAGCGGACATCCCCCGAGGGCTGCTGGGCTGCCAGAGGGATGTCTGACTGCCAGCTTGGGCCCAGTCCCCCAGGGAGTGGGCCTAAGCCAGCAGGTGGACATTCTCCAAGGGGTCCCAGACTGCAAGAAGGCATAGACTGGGCTGAGGGACCCCCCACCCCCAACCCCGAGTACACAAGTTTTTGTGCACTGGGCCTCTAGTTTATTATAAGACTTTCCCTCCTTTACCTTTTGTCCTAGGGTTCTAGAGACAGTGGGATGTTGTAGGAAGCATGTGTTTTGGAATCAGGCTAAGGTTAGATACTCTGGGCTAGTGCTTTCTGCAGTGTGACTTGGGCAAATTACTTAAATGTGTGAGCCTCATCTGTACAAAGGAGGTAATAATATCCATTCCTCAGGACCTTTATGAGGACCAAATGCCGTCATGTGTGTGAATGCTTTGGTAATGTAGAGCACATGCTAGTGAATGACAATAGGAAGATTTATACATCTCTATTCAGTAAGTTTTAAATAGCTTCTTTTTGACAAATTCATCTTGGAGTCAAAATGAATTTTTCTTTTTCTTTAGTTTCACCCTACCCTATGCCCCTCCCCCTCCCCCCCAAAAAAGTCAAGCTTCCAACCCTAGGTCTGACATTTACCATATGAAGTTGGATAAATCACAGATTTTCAAGCCTTCTCTTCTTCCTTCATGAAATGGAGATGTTGTTGTCAGAACTTTTTCAAACGTGATCATGAAAATGAGTGAAGCTCTCCTTTTTAATGGTTCATCCAAATGTAAGTTATCATTAATAATACCTCAGTGATGATGATGATGATGATGATGATGATAAGGAAATGCAATTCAGGAGTTTGTTACCAGTTGTTTATCCAAAACATATGACATGGATGCTTCCCCCAGTGAACTTACAATCTAGTTGGAGGGAGATGCATGAAAATTTGTGAGAGCATATCTAGCAATAATGGGTAGCATATCATTACCAGATGAGGGGCACAAGCAGTAAGTAATGTATCATTTCAGGGAAGGGAGAAGTTTGTGGGCCTAAAGGATAAGAAAAAACTTTCATCTTGGTGAAGGGGAACATGACCAGGGCGGGTAAGAGTCAAATGAGTAATGGGGAGAGGAAGGAGATAACAGACCAAGGAGAACTACAGCAAAGGCTCAGATGAGAGATGTGTTTATACCCAGAACAGAGAACCCACCGGTGCGGTTGAGGTATGGCCTTGCCGTGGGAGACCGAGCCAGGAGGGTATACCTATGCCTTGAGCTCCTCTGTAAGACATTGAAACATTTTGCTGTAAGTTAAATGCAGTGGGAAGAGAGGAGGATAGAAAGGGATTGGATAGTATATGAGGAAATGATGTTAAATTAAGTCAGACCCCATATTTGGCCATTCCACTAAATTATCATCGAGCCAAAAGAGTGTCATTCTATTAAACTGACAATTAGCAACCTACAAACATATTTTTGTAAGTGTAGTAATTTTTCAGGAATATTGCAAACCATTTTAAAATAACCTTATTTATCTGGAGTAGTCAACAAAATACACATGTTTAATATAATAAGAGAATGTGATGCAGAAAACAGTATGTCTCTAGACATTTATTGTTCTGCTTCACTGGAAGCATTACCTAAGT
>NW_006289718.1:1346707-1363761 GCF_000327345.1 Myotis davidii
TCCTCCCAAGGCTGCTGTCCCAGAAATGACCAAACCGGAAACGGGTTGCTCCAGAACAGGGTAGGGGCTTCGATTTAAAAGACGATCTGCAGGCTTTCTCTTCAGGTTTTTCCTCTCCGTGGCTTTTTTGTTCCATTCTTTATTGACTAGTTTCCTCTTCATAGGGGAAAATGTGGGTAGCAAAGTTTTGCAGGTGAAGTAAAAGTTATTTTTAGCCTTTTCTTCTTTTTTTATAAGCTACTGGGGAAAATTGCATTTCATTTACCACATGTCATAATGGCTCTAGGTGGAATGGAAAACTATTCGACCTGAGTAACTGGAAGATCCAGGCCAGTAATATAAATTTTGTCAATTCAAAAACACTCAAGGACAGTCTTCACCAGAATCATTATTTTACTTAAGCTTACAACTAGTTCAATTAACTTGACAGACTTGAATTTAGTTGAAATTCAATTCAGTTTTGGAAAAAACACTCAGACAGGCGGATGGAATTAACTAGTTATTTGACTAAATCGACTCACAGTGTGAAATGACTAGTCAGTTTAATCAAAATGTTCCCACTGATTGTGTATGCAGATGGAAAAGTAGACAGTTGAACACTCTCTCCTGGCTATTCTTTATTAAACGAAATGACAAATGTAAAGAGTATTTTTAAATATAATATGAATAGCAGATTATATAAAATGAGTCAGAAGGCAAGCAGTTTCTGCCCTGAGATTAGCACTCAGCAATCTCACTCACAGAGTTTGGATCCTCTAACTATATTTGCCAGATTCCTGCTTACACTAATATCCCATCCTGGGCCTTCCTGACTACCCCGTTGATATTTCTTTTTATCCTCTGGACAGCCAAAATATTTGGAGGATCTGTTCTGTTCTATAAATACCTTTATTCTTTACTCTTTATATACATACAAAGACTACATTTTCTAATTAAAGGGGGGTGGTGGGAGGGAGAAGATCAGATCATCTGTAACATGTCCTACCAATACACCAAATATTTTCCACTTGGGATGTGTAATTTCCATATTTTTGTGCCACAGGAAGAAAAGAAAAAGGAGAGAGGGAAGGGAAGGAGGAAGGGTAAATGATATTCTCCAATAATATTGCATATTAGAGAAAATATATTAAGTGGAATCAATATCATATAAAATGAGTAGGAAATCAGCTCCCTTCAAACGCTAAGAACCTCTCAGTCTTTAAAATAAAGCTATTGCTTAGCATAACCCTTTCTCCTTTTTTTTTTTTTGCAATTTTATGAAGATGCTATGGTGCTTCTTTTTAAAGAAAAGGACAGATTTTTGAAGATGCAGGATATATTCAGTAGCATGCCGGACTCTAGAAATAGGAGTTCTGAATGCTGAGGCAGAATGTTACTGGCTTTTGGGAAATGGGTTCAGTGAATGAGTCCTTCTCATCTTGGAGAAAGAGAAAAGTTGAACAGTTCGATGACTTCTTAGCAGTGGGACCCACTCTGAAGAGCCTTTGAGGTGAGTGAAATGATTCAGAAACATATGCATTACATTTTGTTTTGAGTGCCTCAGGGCTCAGAATGTGTGGCTAAGTACATTTTAGGTTTTTCCCAATACAGGATTGAAAAAATACTATTGCCTGAAGCACTTTTCCAAGCCCAACTTGTACTAGGATTCAGCTTAGGGAACATGTTGCCCTTCTTCCATTGGAAATGCAAATGAGCCCAAAGCATCAATTTTTTCAGAATGCTCTCAGGAAATGCATGCCTGATCTGTAGGACGCATGTGCCTAGATGGCACCATTTATGAGGAGAGGGGGGAGAAAGAGAAGAGAAGAGAATAGAAGAGAAGAGAAGAGAGAGAGAGAGAGAGAGAGAGAGAGAGAGAGAGAGAGAGAATCTGTCTTCAACTATCCAGATGATCAGATGATGAGAGAGAGAGAGAGAGAGAGAGAGAGAGAGAGAGAGAGAATCTGTCTTCAACTATCCAGATGATCAGATGATTCATAAAATCCAACTACTGGGATCTCTTTTTGTGCTAAAACATTATTTATGTCCTGTCCAAATGTCCCTGACCCTGAGCAGAGGCAGCTCACAGTGGTGTAATAACTCTTGAGTGAGCGAGGGCATTAGGTTGTCTCCAGTGTGGGTCACTGGAAAAGGTGAGGCCACACTGGAAGCCTCGCAGGTCCTCCATAGAAGAGAGGTTATTACTTTTGCTAAAAGGGATGCAGGGTCCCTGTTTCCTCTCTACTGCAAAGTCAGTAGATGGTGTTGGGACTAGATTTCAGTTGATTAACCTATGATTCAAATAATAAAGATAATGTTAGACATTTACTTGATATGGATGATCTAACTTTGATAAATTTTATGACCACAGAAATCAGAATTCTTAGATATTCTGGTTTAATTTTCTGGGATATGGTTTGGATATTTAGTGTCCAAGAGAGAACACACACACAAGAAAACGGTTTTAAGAGTATTGCAAATAGCATTCTTCTTGTAATTAAAACAAAACAAAACAAACAAAAAATACTGAAAAACAGCCCAAATGTGCCTAAGAAGTGAAATGGAAAAGTAGCTGTATCATTGTCATACAATGGAAATTCTCCATAGCAGTGCATTGGACTGTGGGCACAAGTTATGAACACATAAACATGGTAACATCTTAAACACATGTGGAGTGGACAATCTCACTGGAACGATTGCTTCTCGTGCCTTTGAAGACCAGATGTTGCTTCCATTGCTGCCACTCCTGTCATCAAGACAGTTGTTTTCTGTCCTTGGGCTGAGAATGTCTGCCTGACAGACTGGGCCCCTGTTTACAAGGCAGCCTGGAAAAGAGAATCTGTTACTTTCCAGTAGTGGAAGGTAGATTAGGGTCTAGATTATGAGGTAGGAAATTTCCAAAATAGAGGGAGAGAAATTGGACGCTGGTCTGCTGAAAAGAATACCAGACGTTACTATAGAGTAGACTCCCAGAAAAAGACAGGAGATTCAAGAAGCAGGAGTGAACCAGTAAACTCAATGCTCAGTCTTACATATAGATTATATGTAATTTAACTAATGTGTATCTTAAATTACATACATAGTAATATATATACTAGTATGTATGTATATATGTATATAAACATGGAATTACTAGATCAAATGATAAAGGCCTTTTAGTTTTGATAGATATTGCTCAATTGCTCTTTGAAAGCATGGTACCCTTTACATTCCACCAATAATGAATGAAAGTACTATTCCTCCAGTCTTTAGCAGCACAATATATTATCAAAAATTTCAACACGGCCAATCTGATGGATGAAAAATGCCATTTATTAATTTTAATTTGCATTTTTAAATTGGTGAGCTAATTTAATTATTAGTTGGAATGTTTATGTTTAATAGCCATTTGTATTTATTTTTATGTATGTTCTTGTTTTGCTCATTTTCGTAATGTATGACCATTTTTTGTTATTTTTGTATTGTGGTAAAATATACATAACATAAAATTTACCATCTTAACTATTTTAAGTGTATAATCCAGTGGCATTAAGAATCTTCACATTGTTATGCAAACATCACTGCTATCCAGCTCCAGAACTCTTGCATCATCCCAAACTAAATCTTTATATTCACTAAGCAATAATTCCCCACTTCCTTATTAATTTTATGAGCTCTTTATATATTAATGTCACTTGTGATTTGTCACTTAAATTCTCACAATAATTCTGTGAGGGAAGCAACTGTTTAATCATTCACTCTAGACTTTTATCCTCAGCACTCAACTAAAACTGCTCCTACCAAGGTCCTCAATTACTAAATTCAATCATCAATTTCTGTTCTCGTCTTACTTGCCACACCAGCAGGATTTGACACAAATGATCACTTCTTTTGGCAAAACTTTTTCTACTTGGATTCCAAGATGCTGCAACCTCATGGTTCTTCTTTCCTCTCATTTGCTACTCCACCTGTCTCCTTTGTGGACTTTTCTAAACTTTGGAGAGCCCCAACTCTTAGTACTTGCATTACTTCTCTTTGTCTAAACTCACTCCTTCAGTCATCTCTTCCAGCCTAATGCTATCATCTATATGCTAATGGCTGTCAAGTTTATGACTCCAGCCCAGATTTCTACCCTGAACTCCTGCATGTATATTCCTCAGTGTTTCCACACACATATTTAATAAACATGACATACCTAACAGGTTCAAAATTAAATGTCCGCATTATAGCTTTTGATAATAGTAGAATAACTTGGTTGGACTAGGTTTCCTACAAGTAGCAATTTTAAAATCTAGAAAAAAATATTTTAAAAACACATTTGAAAGCACTATAGAGCAAACTAATGTAGACATTGGGGGAAGTTGGCCCTGGAAAGGTAGGTATTATATATGGTAGTATGTACAATTTTGTGGCTATTTGTCTCAGGGCACTCCTCCCTGGTCTACAGAAGACAGGGCTAGTCACAGGCTTGTTGAATTGAAGTGTCAGATGGCAGTTTTGGACTAGCAGAGTGACTTGAAAATAAAGGTAGGGATGGGGATGGGGTGGGTGAGAAGTACCAGAAAGGAGAGAGCTCCAGGGGGGGGTATAATATAAATATATGATATAAATATAGCTTTTCCAATGACTGAGTGATCAGTGAACTGTGCATATTCTGGGGATATTCCAGTTTTAGATTTGTTGTTGGTAAACTCCTACTTTGTCTGAAAATGGTTTTGTTTTATCTTCATTTTGGAAAGATAGTTTTCCTGGGTATATAATTGTAGATAGTTATTTTTCCTCGGAATTTTCATTGTATTTTGATTTCTAAGTTGCTATAAGGAGTCTGATGTGAGTCCAATTGTTATTTCTTTGGAGGTAATCTTTTATTAAAAACTGCTTTTGATAGTTCATTTATCTTTTTCATTCTATAATTTTATTTATAGATATACTCTTTTCTGTTTCTAATTCATTGTGGTTCTTAAATCGAAGAATTCGTGACTTTCATCATTCTGGAAAAAATTCATTATTTTTCAACTATTACACTCTTCCACTTTTTCTAGTGTTTAGTTCTGGAACTTTGGATAAATGTTTTCTAGACTTTATCTTTTCATCTTCCTGGTTTCTTTAATTTGTTCTATCACATTTTCATCTATTCCTCTAAACAGTAAGTAATTGTTTCAGTGTGCAGAAAACTATAAGTAACTTCCTTAAAGCTATTTTCTAGTTTACTTTTTCTCCCTTTAACTCTGCCTATCTCTTTAATTAATCCATTGAGTTTTTAATTTTAAGAGTTATGAAATTTCTTAATCCTAGATGTCTATTTGTTTTGTATTTTTCAAGATGCCCTCCAATTTTTTCATAATGTATTGCTTCTTGATCATATTTATAAATCCCCCCTTTTATTTATTTGCACATTTTAATGCATATCATTTGTAATTTCTTTTTCTGAAAATTTCTCCCAGAAGTGCATGGAAGCCTAAATCTTTTCGTTGTGCTTTTGTCAACTTCCATTAATTTTGATTTGATTTTTCAAGTTTTATAATTTTGGTTTCTCAACTTTTATTTATTTCAGTTACAATATGGATTCTGCTGACTCCATGTTACAGGTAGATTTTGCTTTTATTTCTGTCAGGCACTTGCTCAATGATCACTGTATGTTAATATGTTGGCTCAAGGCTTCCTAGATCACAGAGAAATAAACCTGAAATCCATGTGAGCACAGAACTGTGTTCACAAATTCTCAAGAGAAACATTTTCCTCTCAAGAGTTTATACCCTGTTTAACAAGTTGCTCCTCTTGTAGATTGTTTTCTACCCACCTTTTCATAGAAGTTAGTTTTCTTTTAAAGCTTTCGATTATGTACAGGAATCTTAATTTCAACTCTTAGCCCTACATAGTTCCAAGGTTTATATTATATCCTTATATGCAGCCATTAAAGTGTATTGAATCACAAGGACCATCAAAGGCTTGAGAGCAATGAGTCAGTCATTCTTTTTTTAAGATTTTTTTCTTTATTGATTAAGGTATTATATATGTGTCCTTATCCCCCTCATTTCAACCCCCCATCTTCCCACTCATGCCCTCACCCCCCTGATGTCCGTGTCCATTGGTTAGGCTTATATGCTTGTATACAAGTCCTTTGGTTGATCTCTCCTCCTTACCCCCACCCTCCCTTACCTTCTCTCTGAGGTTTGATGGTCTGATCAATACTTCTCTGTCTCTGGACCTGTTTTTGTTCATCAGTTTATATTGTTCATTGTATTCCAAAAATGAATGAGATCATGTAGTATTTATCTTTCTCTGACTGGCTTATTTCACTTAGCATAATGCTCTCCAGTTCCATCCATGCTGTTGCAAATGGTAAGAACTCCTTCTTTTTTACTGCAGCATAGTATTCCATTGTGTAGATGTACCACAGTTTTCTAATCCACTCATCTGCTGATGGGCACTTAGGCTGTTTCCATATCTTAGCTATGGTAAATTGTGCTTCTCTGAACATAGGGGTGCATATATCCTTTATGATTGGTATTTCTAGTTTCTTGGGATATATTCCTAGAATCAGGATCACTGTGTCAAATTGGAGTTCCATTTTTAGTTTTTTGAGGAAACTCTGTACTGTTCTCCACAGTGGCTGCATCAGTTTGCATTCCCACCAGCAGTGCATGAGGGTTCCTTTTTCTCCACATCCTCACCAGCACCTGTCATTTATTGATTTGTTGATGATAGCCATTCTGACAGGTGTGAGATGGTACTGCATACAAGTCAGTCATTCTTCATTTCCATTTTCTCATAGTTTTTGGACACTAAGGATATCCTTTGCTTTGTTGTAAACATAGCCAAACCTTTAAAATGCATTCTTATATTTTACCTTGTGTATCTAGGTGTTGTGAGGCAGATAGGTTTTTCAAGATATTTAGCTAATAATTCCCTAATATAGATCACAAGATAAACCAAAGTCAACCTGTTCTTTTTAACAATACAACTCTTTTCAAGTGATTTTCAGAACCTCAATATTTTAAGATAAAATTTAAAAGATAGGAAATAAAACCAGAACTTCTTTGGTGATAGCTGGACAAGTCCAGAACTCTGTTTGGAGTTTTTATTATTTTTTTAATATAAATTTTATTGATTTTTTACAGGGAAGAAGGGAGAGGGACAGAAGAGTCAGGAACATTGATGAGAGAGAAACATTGATCAGCTGCCTCCTGCACAGCCCCCCTGGGGATGTGCCCGGAACCACAGTACATGCCCTTGACCGGAATCGAACCTGGGACCTTTCAGTCCGAAGGCCAATGCTCTATCCACTGAGCCAAACCAGTTAGGGCATTATTTTTTTTTAATATATATTTTTATTGATTTAAGAGAGGAAAGGAAAGGGAGAGATATAAAAACATCAATGATGAGAGAGAATCATTGATTGGCTGCCTCCTGCACAACCCACACTGGAGATCAAGCCCACAACCTGGGTATGTGCCCTGACCAAGAATCAAACCATGATCTCCTGTTTCATAGATCAATGCTCAAGCACTGAGCCACACTTCCTGGGCTGGAGTTTTTATACTTTTTCATGGTAACCTCCAAGAATCTGCTGGGACCTGTACGACTGCACAGGTCACACAGACAAAAAGTCTAATCTTGACCAACCCCACCTTTTTTCTTTCAAAAGAAAAAACAAGCCTAAAATCCTAGCTTGTCTTGTTCAGACATTCCTCCCTAGACTGGATCTATGCCACAGACTCAAGTAAGGAAAGATGATGCAGTCAGGATAGCATCTCTCCTGTGGAGGCATTTGGTTTCCTATTTATAAACACAAATTGTGGCTTAAACATAATATTAAGGTTAATCCTATCTAATAAAAGAGAAACATGGTAATTAGCGTACAACCGCTGCCCTTCCCATTGGCTAATCAGGGCGATATGCAAATTAACTGCCAGCCAAGATGGCGGCCGGCAGCCAGGCAGCTTAAACTGAACATGAGGCTTCCTTACTTCAGTGATAGAGGACTGCAACGTTCCCTGCCTGCCTTGCAGGCCTCTGAGCCTGCAGTTTGAAACATTGTAACAAATATAGAAGCTAAACAAAACCACAGAAACCTGCTTTCAGTGAGCCGGGATCTCAGAGCTGGAGTTATACATTGTTTCAATTATAGAACCCAAACAAACCAGATACCTACTTTCAGCAGCAGCAGAGGCCTCAGAGGTAGAGCCAGAGCTAAAGCTGGCCCAGAATAAAAAAGAAAAAAGAAAAAAAGGAGCAGTTGGGAGCTTCAGTCGGCCTGAAAACAGCCCTTAGCCCCTCACCCACACTGGCCAGGCACCCCAGTGGGGACCCCTACCCTGATCCAGGACACCCTACAGGGCAAACCAGCTGGCCCCCACCTATGCACCAGGCCTCTATTCTATATAGTAAAAGGGTAATATGCCTCCCAGCACCAGAATCAGCGGAGCCGCGAGGCCTCCCGGCACCAGGATCAGCGTGACAGGGGGCAGCGCCCCAACTCCCCAATCCGCCCTGCTCTGAGCCCGACCAGGGGCTGCACCTAGGGATTGGGCCTGCCCTCTGCCACCCGGGCGCAGGCCTACGCCAGCAGGTTGTTATCTCCCGAGGGATCCCAGACTGTGCGAGGGCACAGGCCGGGCTGAGGGCCCCCCCTCCCGCCCCCCCCCCCCGCCCCCCCCCCCCGCCCCCCCCCCCCGCCCCCCCCCCCCGCCCCCCCCCCCCGCCCCCCCCCCCCGCCCCCCCCCCCCGCCCCCCCCCCCCGCCCCCCCCCCCCGCCCCCCCCCCCCGCCCCCCCCCCCCGCCCCCCCCCCCCGCCCCCCCCCCCCGCCCCCCCCCCCCGCCCCCCCCCCCCGCCCCCCCCCCCCGCCCCCCCCCCCCGCCCCCCCCCCCCGCCCCCCCCCCCCGCCCCCCCCCCCCGCCCCCCCCCCCCGCCCCCCCCCCCCGCCCCCCCCCCCCGCCCCCCCCCCCCGCCCCCCCCCCCCGCCCCCCCCCCCCGCCCCCCCCCCCCGCCCCCCCCCCCCGCCCCCCCCCCCCGCCCCCCCCCCCCGCCCCCCCCCCCCGCCCCCCCCCCCCGCCCCCCCCCCCCAGTGCACAAATTTTTGTGTACTGGGCCTCTAGTGTATTTATACAGTTCCATTAAGTTTACATTCAGGTTTACCTTGATTTCTGAACTAGCTATAACTATGAAACAGTCAGTGTAAAAATTTAATGTAAAACCTGCATTCTCACTTACTTTCATTATAATATCAGAATTATGTCACCATGGGAAAAATAGGATGGCTGCAGGATTCAAAACTACCTTAAAGAATGCAGAAGAACTATTATGAGTGCATATTAATTTTAAAAATCCCTTATAATAAAATATTATCTCTTAATAAAATATTAAGCAAAAAATGGGACATTGTAAATTAAATTGTAAATGAGATATAGAATGAAGAAATCTCGTTTCATTAATCAAGCACTCCAAGCCTTAGCAAATTATATTTATTATATCCACAAACCCCATGACGTTCAAAGATAGCTGAACTGAACATGTCTTCTCTGACAGTTAATTCTTGAAGAGTTTCAGGCTCGCACTTTTCCCAGGCGTGTTAGGACAGATGACAGTGTAGCAGGGTAAAAAGCTGGTCGCAGACACTTAGACTTGGATTTCCATAACAAGACCCTCCGTTAGAGAAAAGCCCTCACTTTTTCTCTCCTGGCTATCATCACAGGCCAACATCCTCGTAGTGGCTGATTTCCAAAGTCAGAGCCAGCAAGAAGATTTGTGTTTGGAAAGGTTGGAAACGTGGGATTAGGTGGAATGACCACATAGCTTCGAGGTTTGTTTGCTTTCTTGGCAGGACAGCCAGAGAAAAGGCAAAGACATGAACATGAAGCAGGAAAAAGGGAAGGAAGACAGACCAAGGAAAAACACAAAGCAAGATGCAAAACAAAAGAACTGCCTTTCCTCAAATGAGTGGAGCCCAGTTTAAGAAAGGGCACTGGCACACTCCAGCTCCTCCAAACTCCCTCACCCAGTGGCCGGTATTCTCTACATTTTGTGACATGTCTTAGCTCCCTTACTGGTTTCTACATTTTTGAAGAGCAGGGCATAAATAATAATTGTTATATTTTTGTAACACTTCAAGGTTTACAATGAGACTCTGCCATATATTGTCTCCCTTATTATTCAAATTAGGAAAGCATTTATTAAGAATATCTCCAATTTACAATTGAAGAACTGAGTTTCAGAGGTTTAGATTTGCCTAAGATCACATAGCTAATAAATGGTAAAACTAGGAGTGTTAGACCAAAGTTCTTTGACTAAACTTCCTACCAAACCAGCACCCATGTCTGGTTAATTCCTGTGTTCGCATCTGTCATATCTTGGATAGGACTTTGCACATAGCAGATGTCTATTTAGTGAAAAATAAATGTTTCCCGCCCTGGCTGGTGTGGCTCAGTTGGTTGGAGCATCATCCTGTACACCAAAAGGTCGCAGGTTCAATTCCCAGTTAGGGTACACACTCAGGTTGTAGTTTTGATCCCGTTGGGGCGTGTGCAGGAGGCAACCGATTGATGTTTCACTCTCACATCAATGTTTCTCTCTTTATCTCCCTCTCCTTACCTCTCTCTCTTAAATCAATAAACCATGTCCTCAAGGTGAGGACTTAAAAAAAGGGAAAGAAATGTTTCTGGAAGAAATCACACTTCATGTTGAGATAAATTGCAGGAATCACTTCAAGTATTCCTGTTAAATTGTATCATGTCCAATTTGACTCTTCATTGTACTTTATTAGATATGTTATATGTTGTTAATCTCCATTGCTTTGATTTTCCTAATGTCTCCAGACATTTTCCTACATGGGAGGGGCCAGTTATAGGAAGATAGCCTGTCTCTGTAATAGCTTACATTTCATAATTTCTCTGGAAGCTGGAGTTGGCTTACCCCATTGGGTGTGATGGTTAAACTGCTAGAACTAACATTTGTAAGCTATCCACCAGAGACCAGGCCATCATATTATTTAATCCCCTCAAAATATGAATCTCTATTTTAGGATTATAACCAAAAAAAAAAAACTCAGAGACATTTTATATCTTGCACAATTTTCTCAAGATGCTTTGCTGGTAAGTGGGAGAATAGGAATTAAGAATGCAAACTGAGGTTGACCTTATTTAGCAAACATCTGTGGCTAACCCGTCTGATTCCAGTGGGTGAAAATGCATTGTTCTGTGAATTTCATAACAAGGTGACCCTGGAAAAGATGACAGGATAGAGGAATAAATTATAATGTAGAACAAGCATGTCAAACTCAAAGGCTAACACGGGCCAAATAAACAAGGTTTAGGTTTATGTGGGCCGCAAAAAAAACCACACAAAATCTTTAATTTTTATAGAAACGTAGGTTTATTTCAATAGAGACGAGCTGAATACAAAGGGCGGAAATAAATGAGTAATCATTAACCTAAAATAATAGAACATTTTAATAAAAATTAATATATTTTCTTGAACATTAACTACCAGACACTGAATAACTGCACAAATTAATTAGCGTAACAAGAATAAACATTTTTTTTTGTTCTATGAAAGTGAAATATTTCCTGTTGTGTGCACCAAACAAGTTAGTCCAAGACTAATGACATGTCAATTGGCTGCTAAAATATTCGCTGCTTGTATTAGTGGAGTGAAATGGTGCACCTGCGCATAAGGCACGTAAGAGAAATGAATGCAACACAATTATAGTAATCAGTCATTAACGAGCATTGTAGTTCGTTATTAAGAATTATGTATAACAGGATATTGTATAATTTAAGTTATGAAATTTTTATTAAAATCTTTCTGATATATCGTTATATTGGCTGGGCCACAAAAATATTCGTTATTGACCGCATGTGGCCCGTGGACCACAAGTTTGAAATGCTTGATGTAGAGGGTTGAAGGACAATATAAGGAGTAGGCAACAGTAAACATTCTTTCAAGGAACTTGTCCACAGAAGGAAGAAGTAACATAGGACAGTATCTGGAGGAGGATCATATATAAGTGTTGTGAATATTTTCTCCCAGTCTGAGGCTTATTGGTTGATTGACATAATCATGTCTCTCTATGAGCTGATTTTTTTTGATGGAGTCCAATTTATCATTCTCCCTCTTTATGATTAGTGCACTCTATGACATCTCAATGAAATATTTGCCTACCCCTAAGGTTATGAAGATGTTCTGTGTTTACTCCTAGAAGTGGGATAATATTAGCTCTGTGTTTAGATCTATGTTTCATCACAGATTAACTTCTGTGTATGGTGTGAGGTAGGAGTTGCCATTCATTTTCTCTAGGAATACCCAATAATTCTATCATCAATTTGAAAAAAAAAATTTCATCCTTGAATTACTTTGCTCTCTTGTCAAAAATTATTTCACTGCATAAGTGTAGGTTTCTTTCTAGCCTCTATATTCTATTCCACTAATCCATTTGTCAATATCTTATTATCTTGATTATCAATTTGTCTTGGTTCTAATTATTCAGTTTTTAACTAATGTTAGTTTATTTGAATCTCCATAATAATGGAGACATTTGCCATTGTTTTATTTTCCTTTTTTGTTGTGCTAATTCTCACGAAAGGGTATTTTTTTTTCCATTGATTTTTTTAGAGAGAATGGAAGGTTGTGGGGAAGGGAGAGAGATAGAGAGAAACATTGATGTGAGAAAGACACATGGATTGGTTGCCTCCCACATGCACCCTGACCAGAGTTTGGGATCAATCTTGCAACCCAGATACTTGTCTTTGATCGGGAATCAAACCTACAACTCTTCCATCCACAGGCTAATGCTCTAACCACTTAGCAACTGGCCAGGCTCATTGTTTCATTTTTTTCATTGATTCATTCTTTTTTTAAAATTTATCTTTATTGTTGAAAGTTTTACAGATTCCTTGCCCCCTGCTTTTTCCCCCATTGATCCCTTCCACCCCATTCATTCTACATTTATTCAATAAATATTTATTGAATGCCAGCATTGTGATAGCCACTGAGGTTGATAACAGGAAACAGCAATAAATTAAGTAAATGTAATTTCTCTCTTAAGGAACTATCTGTGACAGATAGACACTTACAGAAACAAATCTTGATTATGCAATGAGCTAAAAATCACTCAGTCAATAAATATTTATTGAGCACCTACTATCAGCTTGGCAGTGTAAAATACAGAGCTCATTGAATTTCAGCTTTGCTAATGCAAATGTGAGCTTCTCTCCATAACCTGATGTCACCTACATAATATCTTTCCCAAGCTACACATTCACTGCTAATTAGTTGGATCCTTATCTTTTAAACATTTTCCACCATAAAAGCACAATAATATAAATAGTAATACATTACATTAGCATACTAGTAGTGCTTTCAACTTTTCCAAGTGGTAGTACATCTATTACCTTGTTTTTTCTTTGCATTTTCTGTGAATTTAGGAAAAGCAAAAAGTTTTCATTTGGCAGAGGGACAAATAGGTCACCATCAAATGGCTAGGGCTGGGAGCCTTCCCCTTTCCCATCCCTCCCCATTCTCTTCCTGCTTTTTCCCCCATTACTCTCTCTTTCTCTTCAGCATCTTATCAGTACATACTGTACTTGGAAGCCTTCCAATTTCAGGTACCGCTCCCAGGCTCCATGTTAAGCTGCCACAATGGTACCTTATGTTGAAAGACTACAATAGATTGTCAGTGTTATCTTCAAGTGCTCAGGGAGATTTATGAATGGAGATGGAGAAAAGAATCATGATCATTTTCACTATTACAGCTGCCTGCAGTAGATTCATAATATTTCTGACACTTTCTTCATCCTTTTTGCCAGGCATCAGCTGTCAGGGGAAGGCTGCCCCTTCCCACCCAGCTTTGGAATGAAGTGATAAAAGTGTCAGAAAGCTCATGCTGGGTGCAATCTTCTGCCTTGTAAACAGTTTTCATTGATACATACATTAAAGTTTGCTGTCTTTTTTTAAGGCCTCCATAAAGGTGCTTGAAAACCATCACTGTCCTTGATAAATGTGTCCCCTGTTATGGGGCTTTTAAGAATAGGGGCTTATTTAAAGAAGAAAATATATAGACGTGGTTAGATATCTTTTTTTTTTTCAAGCAAATCCTACGATTTATTCATTTTGACAAAAGAACCGAAAGAAGTAGGCACCTACAAACAAATAAGTTTGCCTTGGTTTCGGAAATATAGGACAAGTTCATTGAAAATAGTCAAGCTTGCTATCAGTGGTTAGATATCTTGAGTCTTATTTGACAATAGGCTGATCAGGGCATCAGGGATGTTGCTTTTGCATGAGAAAATCTACACCAGAGTTCTGGATTTTCATGAGTTCATCTCTTTCCACCTTCCATTTCTAACTACAAACAAACAAAGAAACAAATATCAAGCCTCTAAATCCATGGGTATATTGAAGGCATATTTTATTAAAAATAATTTTAGGTCAGTTTATTTTTCAGTGTTTAATGCAGCAAAGGGCCCCATTTTGCATGGCAGTGTAGACAACAGTGAGGAAGGTGTAATTTGCATCATGGTGGGAAGTATACTAGGGACTGGGAAAAACTTTTGCAAAATTAGGCTACTAAGAAGGTAAGGGGGCAAAGGGAAGACATCTCTTTGGGCAGAATGCAGGATTGAGCATGTGCCCATCTTTCGACAGAAGACGAAAGGAACGTGTTATCTCAAATCAGAAAACAGAAAATGCTAGCTGAAGCAAAAACTGAGTGATCAGTTTACCTCTAGGTCTTCAACTTTTACTACTACTACTACTACTACTACTACTACTACTACTACTGTTACTACTAAGGTTCAGGGTAAGGGGAATAGTCAAAATTGAACCAGTGTGTTGCGTCAAGTGTACTATATATCCTACCATACTTTTAACTTCTTAGTCACTCAGACTCATCATGTTGAGCTCTGTTGATGCATAAATCAAGAGAAGCAGAGAGACTAAATGGTTTACCCAAAGTCACATCCAGTTTGTTAGAGTGCCCTGACAGGTTTTCTACTTTTATTCTTTCCTTTCCTTCCTGCTTCCTTCTTGTTTACCAAGTCTCTCAGCACTTTACATCTATGGTACCTCACTCTGCTCTCCTCCTGTCTGACACATCCTGGACTCTGACCTTCAGAAGCATGGCTCTTACTGTGTTATCCCCAGACACACCTACTTTCCCCTGACTGCCTTTCTCAGTGCAAAATCCCTGTAACTCATGCCATTCTGTATTAGGTTCCTAGGGCTGCCGCAACAAAGTACCACAAACTGGGTGGTTTAAGACAACAGGAATTTACTGTGTCATAGTTCTAGAGGCCATAATCCAAAATCAAGGGGTCAGCAGGGCCATGCTCCCTCTGAATCTTTCCTTATCTCTTTCTGGTTGTAGGTGCTTTGCTGGTGTCGTTAGCATCCCCTGGCTTACAGCTGCATAACTCCAACCTCTTCCTTCTTCATTACCTGGCAATCTCCCCATGTGTCTCTGTTTTCACATGGCCATCTTCTTATAAGGACACCAGTCATATTGGAATAAGGCCTACCCTACTCCTTTTAACTAATTACTTCAGCAATGACCCTATTTCCAAATAAGGCCACATAATTAGGTACCAGGAGTTAGAACTTCAATATTTTTCTTTGTGGGAGGGGCCATATTTCAACCCATGACATCTTCTGAAAGTGGTCACATCTAATCTAATTAGTTATAAATCCCAAGCCTCCCAACATATAGCCTCAGTATGGTTCCAATTGTGAAACAAGACAAGCCTAGTGATAGCACCATGAGGACCAAAAAGCTGAGTCTTGAGCACATCTACCATGGAGTGAGATTTATATAAGGCCTCGTAGAGTATTAATAGCTGAATGGGCTGTGGTCAGGTGAGCATAAAGTTACTGGGTAGGACTGCACATTGTCCCTTGTCCAGTGCCCACCAGGGTTTGACTTATTTTGTTTCTTCCTAACCCTAAGTAACATCCATTCTGATTACTCTTAAAAATCCATCTCAAAAATAACTTGCACAGTCCACAGTTTCTCAGAAGTTTGTATACAACTATTCAACCTTCATTGTTTTCATTCTCCAGCCCTAATGGTACCTGCAGCTTACACACCACAACTTGGCACTAAGCTATGTACTGCTTGCCACTGTTTGCACCAGGTCTGATCATTCATTCTCTGTCTCCCAGGAAACGGAGACCTGGAATGATCCCTTAAAATGCTGGAATTCTGTGCAGCAAGATGGAGATTGGCAATCTGTTTCATGATTTCTTCAACTGTGCTCTGAGGTGCCATGTGGAAAAGCACAGTGAGAGGGGATGTCAGCAGACAGGGATTCTAAGCCAGCCACCCCTATTCAATTAGAGTCACCCTCCTTTGATCTATTTTTTATTGGGGAGAACTTTAGAATACTTCCTTTTTGTTTTAAAATGTTATCCAACTAAGGGAAAGTTTTGAGAACTCTAATCGAATTTAGTTCCTCACTTTACAGACAATTAACCTGAGGTACAGCAGATTGACTGTCTCAGCCACCGTGACAAAGATAGTGTGAGAACTAAATGCCTTTTTTCTACCAGAAGTCCACCTGCTTTATCTCACACAGTTCTCACCACAGACTTGTAGAAGAGGCATCACTATTGTTCCCCTTTCAAAATTCACAAAGTTTAACTCAAAGTAAAACCACACGACTTGCTCGAGCTATGCCAGTTAGCAGGGTGGGGTTACATCCCTAAAGTACCTGCTCTTCCCACTAGCCATCACTGTCACAGAAGATTCAGGGGCTCGTGGAGCTGGACCATGAAGATCATTTAGTTGAGCCACTTTCGTGATTTGTGTGGCAGGAAAACAACCTAGACCTCTAATCATAAACCCATTAAAGGCTGGTTACCATTATGATGTGGAACATCCATTAGGGATTCCGTGAAAACTGATTTAAGTAAATCTGTCATATGTGTGTGTGTGTGTGTGTGTGTGTGTGTGTGTGTGTGTGTATACACACTAGAGGCCCGGTGCACAAAAATTTGTGCACTCAGGGGAATCCACTGTTTTGTTCTGGCGGATTAAGATGCCCCACTTGGCTCTGCTTGCTTGATGGATTGCTCAAAGGTACACATTCTCCACAGTCACCTCCTT
>NW_006289718.1:1364333-1368051 GCF_000327345.1 Myotis davidii
GGTATCTTGTTTGTTTAGATTCTATAAACTCGAAACACTGTATCAACTCCAGCTCTGAGATCCCAGCCGGCTGAAAGCTGGTTTCTGGGTTTTTTTTTTTAGCTTCTATATTTTTAAAAATTTTTCAAACTGCAGGCTCAGAGGCCTGCAAGGCAGGCAGGGAACGTTGGTTTCCTCCGTCACTGAAGCAAGCAAGCCTCATGTTAGTTTCAAGCTGCCTGGCTGCGAGCCGCCATCTTGGCTGGCAGTTAATTTGCATATCTCCCCGATTAGCCAATGGAAAGGGTAGCGGTCATATGCCAATTACCATGTTTCTCTTTTATTAGATAGGATATATATATGCGCCTAGGTTACTGTTATGACCGGTTCACCAGTCACTATGACGCACACTGATCACCAGGGGACAGATGCTCAACGTAAGAGCTGCCCCCTGATAGTCAGTGCACTCCCACAAGGGGAGTGCCGCTCAGCTGACTGACCCGTCCTGGCAGCCCACCAGCCCAGAGGCAGTCACTCACTCCCTCAGTAGTCCTGCAGGTCCAATCTCTGGAGGATGGGCCAGGCACCAATGGACCAGTGCAGCTGGAAGGGTTCCAACAGCACCACCTTCCTCCTGGAAGTCGGCCTTGGCCACTGTGGCTGCTTCCCCTCCCTAGATGCTCTGCAAGGAAGAAATTATATAATAGCAGCCACCAGGTGGCTCCTGAAAACCGATGTGAATGTCAGCGGACAGATCCGGATCCTGGGGCCAGCAAGGCATCCCACCACTCACCCGAAGAGCCAATTGCGTCCTGACCCCACCTCCCTCAGGATGGGTGCCAGACACAGGGCACGTGGCTGGTGTGTGCTGCTGCAGTGGTGCGAGCCTCTTCTGATCAGGACTGGCTGGGCAAGCCCAAGGCAGGTGCACAAGGGCTGGGATGAGTGGGAGCGGCAGGCAGGAGCAGCAGGCTGTATTGGACTGCTTGTTTTGGCCGGATCCCCACAGGCCACACCAAGGAACCTCAATCATGCACGAATTCATGCACTGGGCCTCTAGTTTGGCCATATTTTAAGCATAGAAGTAACTCCTCCTAAAATTTATGTATTTGACTGTAATAAACATAGTATCTGTTTCTCTATATCCCCAGTAAGACTTTCTCTATATACTAGATTCTTATGTAATGCATGGTCCTGCCAAAATTGTGCCATGAGGCATTTACTCTACTGCTGTCTTCTTTTTCCCATGCACTGTATTAAAAACTTTCATTTCCCTTCACATTCCCTCTCCTTTGTGTCCAGTAGATTTCCAGGACAGCTGTTTTTTTCTAGAAGCACAGCCATAAGTGTTTTTGGATAAGTGCTTTAATTCTGTGAAAGCCCATTTATAATTCAGAAAGACTAAGTCAGGCAAAATCAAACTAAGGGTCTGCAAAGATCCCAGTTTTTTTCTGGGTTTAGTCAAGAAGCTTTCTCTGGGAACAAATAGGGATTCCTAATATCTTTCCCTCTGGAAACCATGACCCTGAATCCAAGGCACTGTAGGAAGGCGGTACATAAGAAAGCTGAGGAAGGGAACTTTCAAATTTCAAGTGGCTGTTAAATATTTGACTCTTGCATGCCTGTAGAGTAGCCACAGGTGCAAGCTAATGTCTCATTGTATTAGTTATGTGTGTCATAAAACTGTCTCACTGATGACAATTTAAAGGGTTGCCTTTACTCATCTTCCCTACATGATACTTCTCCTCAGCTCAGTAAGCATAGCAGAATTTTTGAATTATGATAATGTACTGCAGGGTTTAGATATAGGGAGAGGTAGAAAATTGTCCCCATTTAGAAAAGGTGGAAGGCTAGCATGACCTCTGTGGTGTTGCTTTGGGATCAGAGGTATTGATATGAAGTCCTGGTTTTCTAATATACGTACAAAATTATAGACACAGAGATAATTATAGGTGTGTGTGGACATGGGCTAATACACACCTATGTATTTCCTAGCTCTGCCCTGTGAGAGGGCCTAGAGGAGATGGCACTCTAGCAGCAACAGGCACACCTGGTGCCAGATCTGGGTTTCTAAATAACATTCCTCAATGAAAGGAACCTGGGCTTTTTGGATAGGCGATTGATTCCTGGGCTTGAGGAAGAAATATGAGGTGACCCAGGAGTACCTGTGGGGACACAAGTTCAGAAGTGCTCAAATAGGATGGGGCACGCTGAAAGGGCACAGTGCTCTTGGCCAGAGTCAGAACAATCTGAACAACAAAAAATAATGGTAGTATTGGCTTAAGGTCCATAAAATAAAATAAATATTCATGAGCATAGGCTAATATAAATAATTGAATAGATAAATGCATAAGGAAGAAGGGATAATAATTCCTTACAAAAGAATTCCAATTAATCATTGTAAAAGGAATATGAAAAAATATAAAATCAACATTAGAACACCACAATAATAATTGTTTCAGGTAAGATCCACCACTGCTAAAAGTAGTGGTTAAAAGTTTTAGGAGAGAAAGGATATTTGCATAATCTAAAACTGTCTCTCTGAAGATTTTTATTCATTACAAAGGGAAAACAGTGCTGAAGTCCTGCAGGCACAATCTTCACCAAATGATCAAGGTCGACTCTGACATCAGGTAACCCTAGCATGATACACTGCGATGCACTCACCATGGTGGAGAGATTTAGTGGCGCACCTTGCCAAAAATGTATGACCTCGATCTGATCACTATTGAATATGAAACAAGCTCAAACTGGGGGACAGTCTACAAAATAACTGACCAGTACTCTTTAAAAGTATCAAGGCTATGAAAGACAAGGAGAGTTTGAGGAACTGTCACAAGGCTGAGGGAGGCTAAGGAAGCATGAGACTTAAATGCTGGACTCTAAAACAGAAAAAGGCCACTGGGGAAAGTACCAGTGAAATCCAAATAAAGTCTGGAGTTAGTTAAAAGTATTATGTCAATGTTAATTTCCTAGTTTCAAACACTGTACAGTAAGTTATATAAGATGTTAAAATTATAAAACTGGGTAAGTTGTGTATGGGAGCTCCCTGTACTATTTTTGCAACTGTTCTGTAAAATTATTTCAAAATTAAAATTAAAATTATAAGTAAGCATCCAGCTAGGACATTTTCTTTCACAGTGAAATTTGATTAATTGCAATCCAACTAACTGGAACCTTGAAGTGTTGGAAATTTTCTGCATTTGGTAGAAAACCTGACAAATAAGCTGTCACATAGGATTTATTCAGAAAATTCACTTTCAAGGGAAAGCCTGGAGTTCGTGTAGGTCCAGTGTAGTCTATTGGCCTGGATTCTGAGGTGAGCCCCGCCCACCCTTTCAGTCCAGCCTCTTCCTCCATTGGTAAGCCAGACCCTGTCACTAGTTTCCGAACCCATCAGGCATTTCCACATCTACATTCTGTTTATACACTTTCCTCAGCCAGGAGCTGCTTTTTCCTTCATCTGTGCACTTTGGGGTCAGGCAGAGCTTTGTCTGAATGATGGATGGTCCTACCAAAAATTAGTTAAATGAGTCTAAGCAAATTACTTTCCTCTCTGAATGTCAGTTTCCTTCTCTGTAAAACATGGGCACTAATCCTTACTCTTGGGGAATGTTAATGTGTTTAGTGCAGTGGCCGATTCTCATAAACTATAAATGGTAGTCCTGCAGTTGGTGTGAATGATGGAAGGCTCAGCTGTGGCACATTTCCTGTGACTTCCTTCCTTCCTTCCTTCCTT